>NC_086354.1:12612794-12890294 GCF_036324505.1 Eleginops maclovinus
AGTTTGTCAGTGTTGACCAAATACGGTGTAGATAGTACTACAGTACTGAATATACCATATCATGTGTTTTAAATGTTCGAAGTATCTGGTAACTGTCAGTGTCAAATAAATGTAGTGGATTAGAAGTTTAAAGTAGCATGAATGGAAATACTCAAGTAAGGTAGCCTACAAAAAGGAAGAAAAAAAAAAGTACTTTAGTACAATATTCAAGTAAACGTAGTTACTTTCCACCTCTGCTTAATGATAATAACATTATATTTAGGATTGTGTCAGAGTCTTTATAGTTTGTTATTTTTATCAGGCTCATTTTCTCTTTTAGTCGGTTTTACATGAAGGTTATCTAATATTACTTTTATTTATGGCAGTTATAACCAAAGCGTTTTCTTCCACTGAAAGAATCGCACAAGTTTTGGGGCTGGTGATTATAAGTGCTTGTAATGTTACTGTAGCATTTAAATGAGTCACTGGGGAAAGAAAGACACAGGCATAGCATATGTCTAACCCTCATTGCTTTGCCATAGTAACTGTCTGTTTCCAAACACTGTGTCTCCGTTTTACCCTGCTCCAACCACAACTGCTTTCTCTGTTTTGAATACAAGCATATTGTCAATCTTGTGTCTAGGGGTGAACGGAAGTCCTTTTTTCCCCTATATTTCCTATTTATTATTTTTCTTTTAGAAGTCTTTACATTATGCATGTATTATTTGAAGTGATATTTAAAGTAGTATTCACAATTTGCATTTGCCCCAAAAGGCTGTTTTATTCTAGTCAAGTGCAGTGAGTATTGGACTAAAGTCTTGCATATTTACGTCCTGACCAGTTGGACTTAGCTATGTTTTCAAGTGAATTCATCATCTAATAGGTTTTGAGGGGATAGCTCAAGGTGTAAAAACAGACCATAAGCAAATTTCACAGAGTAAATGACTAAATATGATTTGCTTTGTTTTCCTATATATATTCCTTAAAATTAAATATGATCTTCATCTTTGTTGATGGTCTGCGTCATACAATTTGAGGGTAAAATATCATACATGTGAAAGAGTTTAGATATATATTTGCTGCTTTGGTAATCATTAGCCTATGCCTTTTGTGTTTTTGATTCTGTTTGAAGAAGTGTTTCTAAATGTGTTATCTCCCACAGGGAGCAAGTCCAAGCCAACTGTGTACGCTGGAGGAAGAGATTTTCCTTCGTGTGTAAGATGAGTGCCAATGCTGGGACAGGTGTACTCGACCCCTGTTTGTGTCGGGTGTCTGTGCGCAAGGTACAGGACATTTTCTCTGCCGCCAACTCTATTTTGTTGACATTACAAAAATGCATAGTGGCAATTTTCCAAAACAGAGTCCACATAGTTAACTGGGCCGCGAATGTTGCCTAAATGAGAACAGGAACACTGTTAATTTATAAACTATGTGCTTGGTGCAGACAGTGGCCATTCTGCAAGGACTCATACATTGTGTCAGTAGAATGTAACTTTCCCTTTCTGTCATTTTAGGAATTGAAGGGTGGAAAAACCTTTGCAAAGGTAAGACTTCTATTCTTAAGTCTGTAGAACATTTGTTGTAAACATAGCAGCTTACGTGCCTGATATCCATTAAACAGTCTTATCATAAAATGTATTTGATAAAAGTCGGCCTCTAAGTGTGAAGGTGACCTTAAGTGAGGTGAGTCCATTCACAAAGAATCCTTTTATTTCTAGCTTCCGGCCTTGGTTACTGATTGAAACATTTCTAAATCAAAACATAGGCTCTGTTAACCAATAACTTAAATGATGAGTCAAAGAGAATAAATCTGCTTCCTCAGGAATTGAAAGTGTCATGTGGTGTGTTTCTAAAAACCTATGCTGGGTTGGATTCTTTTAAACAAATACTACTGTATATTTTATAACCCTGAATTATTATAGGATGATGCTTTATGTACAAATACTTTATGAGTGCTGGCACTTTAACAGAGTTCTGTTCTAACTGTTTGGTCTCTATACCCCTGTGCAGCTGGGCTTTGCTGACTTGAACCTGTCTGAGTTTGCTGGGTCTGGCAGCACCACACGACGGTGTCTCCTAGAGGGATATGACACCAAGAACACCAGACAGGACAACTCAATTCTAAAGGTGTAGTAATGTTTAACGCAAAGCTCCACAATCCTCCTTTGGTTATTGTTTGAATTGAACTAGAAACTAGAAGTCTCTCCCAGTCAGGCAATGTTCTGCTAAAATCCAATAATCTATGCTTACATGTCTGTACAATTATAATGGATTTTAGAACAAGTATAGCCCAAAACCTGTTCTTGCTAAACTTTGGCATTCTAAATCAAGTCACCAGTTCCTAAGTTCGTCAGCAGAAGTTGACAAAACGTTGGATTTATGTCATGAATGGAAAAGTGGCATGACCCAACAGTTGATGCCACACATGTCTGAGCGTGTGATCTATAAACTGCCTGAGCCATGGGAATGCTTTTTAAATATTCTTCCTGAGGCAAATTCTCCAATAGACTAACATTTCACAACATTTTATTCCAAACAAAACCTGTTAAAGCACTCTGCGTCGCAGCTTTTTTCCCATCTTACATACACAGATGCTTGTCAGCCTAAAACCAACATAACCATAACTGTATTTTCTCTCTTTACAGGTTGTCATCACCACACAACTTATGTCAGGAGACCCCTGTTTTAAAACGTAAGAGCTCATTTTGACCTTATTCATCAGTTTAGTGTCATTACTCATAACACTTGAGACGTGTCTGTTATGTTGAGTGTATTTGTGGTTTCAAAGGAATTATGCCCCACACAGGAAATTGTTGTCGTCACATCCTCACAATGTGACCAAACACTGATGTCTTCTATCACACAGGTTTCAAATATTTTAATGTTATGAAGTATTATACTGAGTTGTCAGGGTTATCAGATGCTTATCTGAGAGCTAATAAACCCTCACTCAGATATTAATCTGCCTAAACCTGATAGTGGACAACAGCTGATGTGTGATCAGCTCAGCCCAGATGGCTTTGTAGAGCTGTTTGTCAAGAACATGAAGTAACAACACACTCCTGCCAAAGCCTGTGCCATGTGCAAACAGTTCACTTTCTATAACCAGTCTTTCCCTGTAACTACTTCCTTTCAGTGTAATAGTACACACACTACGGCCTAGGAGATGTCTAAAGTGTAAACTTAATAGCAGGGCTAGTCATTCTGCCCATGGGGTGTCATCATGTGTGTGAAGAAACAAAGGAGATGACGCATTTGTTTTTCTTTATTTGCTGACTGTCCGCCCTCATTCCTTTATTTGGCATAGCATCTCAGAAGCACATAAGAAGGGTTTCCTGTGATAAGGTCCGGTATATGCTTAAAAAGTAATCGTATTTCTGTCCACAATACCACGTATGAAACGATATTGACACATCAAGTATAATGTATTTATATCGTCACTAGCAGCTGAATTTGCAACATGAACAATATTAGGACTAGAGACAAGGAAACAAACATATAACAAAATAACTCATACACTGAAAAAACTGAAACCTTGACTTTAATTCAATGTATTATGTCAACAAATTTCACATAACTTAGGTTAGTTGAAAGAAATAATATTAACTCGAACCTAATTAAACGTCATAATATTGCTTTCAACTTAGTACAGTTATTTGCATTGTATATCGTTTCAGTTTTTTCAATGTAGAGTTATAGCCACTTATAACATGATGTGATGCATTTAACCAACTGCACTTGAGCTACAATACAAATTCTACTTTTAAAGTCATGTTTGATGCCTACAGACAAAAACAACCCAGTGTTCTATTTACTTTAGTTCTAAGATCATTGTATTTTGCTGTGGAGCAGAGGAACTAGCAGACTTTGATAGTGCATTAAGATTGTATGCTAACTACCCATCAGTATAGGTACAGAATGCCACTGGTACAGGTTAAGAAAACTTAATGTGCATCCAAAAACGTCTAAATGAAGGTTTCTACAGAAACCAGTAAGACAACGTATTTTAAGTTAAACACAAGTGATTTAGCTAACGCTAGCAGATTTTGAAGGAGACAATCAAAGAAGAAAAAGCACTGAGTATTCTGCCAATAGGAGTCAAAGAAGTCCATCACTGTCGGCTCTTCATGTGGGCTTTAATCAATGTATGGTCCAATTTCTGTCTAACATAAGGAAGGAGTAGTTTCTTTCTAACAACAATGAGCAATGTTCCTAACACCACCCTGCTTCTCAGTAACATCACTCTCTCTCATGTTCCCTTTAGTCCCCCATCTACTGCCATGACTCTGGGAAACCCACAGGCTGAAGCCGATTGTCTCCTTGAGGACAGGAAGGGAGGGGACATGCACATATCCCATTTACTACTTGGTATGTACATACACACTCTAAAGAGTTTTCTGCCAGGTAATCAGTTTAGTTTCTATGTTCTTGACAGAAGCACACTAGCAGCTATTGTTGTCAACATTTTTGAAATGATCCTTTAAAGAACCATTGTCAACAGTTACAATTTAAAATGTATCATTAATGTTTTTTTTCACAAGCCTATGAATAATAAGCATGATGATTTACCAAAGATGTTTGGTTTTTTGTTTACCTCAAATAAGAAATATTTCTGCTGAATATAATATAATACGATTTTAGTTGTGGGAACTTTTTGATTTTGAAATGTCAACACTGACTTTTTGTGTCTTTTATCATTTAGATACTACAGGGAAGTCAGTTTCTGTCCCAGAGGAGCTGGTAGCGTACGGCCACTCAAGAACACCCAGCTATGCAAGTGAGAAGTCAAAAATCTCAGGTACCAATCCAGGGACACCTAATTATTCCCTGAAGCACCTTTTTAACCACACCAGATACACAAATCATTTGCAGGATCTTAACATTTTCACTTTCTCATCACGTTTAGGTTACAGTTCAAATCACTCCAGTTTAACAGATCTGTGCCATCGGAGGAGCGCGTCAGGGGGTTCTGCCTCCACAGGCATCGGCAGCATCCTGGAACCCAGTGACCAGCTGGGGGAGAGCAGGACGACTCCCCCCACCTCTGCAACCTGTCAACATGCACCTGAACACCCCTCTACTCCAGCTAAAGTTCCAAGGTAAGGTTTTTACCCCTTTAATTTAAAATAAGTTTTAGACTGGTTTTGATCCTTCTACATTGGTCATTATAGACAAACCTGGGTAACGGTTTTAATCAACCACTAAATATATTGTATCTCTTCCCTATGAAGTACATTTGTTTTATATTCCATTTCTGTTTCTACATTAGACATCCAGTCAAGCAGAACTCAATGGAGAATCAGCTGAAGAGAGTTGATGCAACCAGGGTGGATGCTGATGACATCATAGAGAAAATCCTGCAGAGCCAGGATTTCAGCAACGGTTTCTTGGACTCCAGTGCAGAGGGTGTGTACACCTAATCTGTGATTTAGTGGACTTATGTAGGTGTACTTGGAAAGTTGCCTATCATCCTGCTAATGGGATCAAGTTACTTTGGGGTGTTGCAATGATACAACGCAACGTCTTTAAGTACTTCCTTCAATGCCTGAAAAATGATTACTCCAACGGGACCATACCATAGTTACCTTCCATTCGAAATATTAGAGTTTATTTGATAAAGTGGTAAGATTGAATATCATTTCTATGTATACCACAAGGGCAGTTTAAACTCACTGATAGCCAAGCACACACTGTCTGCAGTGCTACATACCCCTGTCCTTACGTCATTGAGACTGATGTTGCATACATTTTTAATATGAAACTGTATCTTTTGATTGTGTTTGTTATCTATCATCATCATCATCATCATCATCATCATCATCATCATCATTTCCCTGAATATTCTTTGAAAGGTCTAATAAGACTAGCTACTACATCCCCCTAATGTGTATGTCTATGTGTGTGTTTGTATCTATTTATTTCTGCAGAGGAGGGGCTTAGCTTGTTTGTTGGTCCTGGTGGGAGTACAGCCTTGGGAAGCCAGCACATGAGGTGGGTGTTATGTAATTGTGGATTGTTGGTGCTACACATTTACTATTCGTCTACATTCATTGCAAATGTGCTGAATGGGGATCCTCATAAGAAATATATTCATCATGTGTGAAGGGACTTTCAATTTCACATCATAATGTTAGTTCTACATATAAAAACACCATCATATGCTGTCATGTAACACATTGCACATTCTCTTCCAGGGTTGCAGCTGGAGCCTATGAGCAGGTGGTGATCAAGCGCTAGGCTTTAGGAAGCATGTGACTGTCAAAGGGTGCCATGTTTCACTGAAGCGGGAGGACACAAGACTGGAGAGTTGTAGAGGTGCCATCAGAACTTGATCCCGCCTCACTCCAGGGGATTTAATTTCTTAAAGGCAGTTCTCTGCATCTGACCTACAGTGTTTGTTGACCAGGAGAGCTCCCTAGTGTTCAAGAAGTGAAGGTGAAGGACACATTAGTTTTGAATATCTTGGAACTGGGGTAACTGATGTACTGACATTTATATTGGTGTTCTTTTATGAAAGCTGTATGACTAGGTTTAAGTACTGTCATTCAACAAATATTGTTCACCCCTCTTTGTGAGATTTGAGCTGTAATGGGGTGTCTCTGCTATTTAAAAAAAAAAAGCTTTTATTATGGCAGATTTTTATTTATCTGTTTGTATTGTATGTGGCTGGAGGGGGAACTTTTGTTCCCATAAGTCTAAAGTAGTAACATCTGACCTTGTCACATTTAAAGTGGTGTAAGGATGACTGCTATTTAAATACCATGATTTTTATTTTAATGGTATTATTTCTATTTTGTGTGAGCATGTGCCTTTGTCTGTTGTCTCTAAAGTAATGAATTTATTTTTTATCAAAGATTTTGTAAAAGTGTATTTGCTGCCATTTCAGAAGTTATATCTAAACTATGTAGAAGACTACATTATGAAAGTAGGATGTGTAAAGCCCACAATGTTTTTAAAGATATCAATAGGTTGTTTTTAAAATTGTATAATGTTTTATTTCAGGCCAAATAAATCATTTCGAAAAATGTGCTCTTTTGGTTTGTTGTCTTTTTGCGGTAATGACATAACACAACTAAAAGACAGAGTATTTAAAATGAACAGACAGTTAACTCAATAAGATTTTTGTATTACCATTTATTTCTCGCCGTATTAAATATGGTATTACGACAATGGAAGCAGACAACTTAGAATCGGTAGGTTCTGATTAATAATATTAACAACGGCGACAACTTAATTTCCGGTTTCGTCAAAGCAAACATCTCAAAGTAAACCTGTACAAAGAAGGATACACTGTGTTAAAAGTAACAACAAGTTGCATCTTTTCCAGTCACCACATAATATAATAATAAAAATCAATATTTATGGAGGATAAGCGTGCTCAGTCATCAGTTTCACAATGTATACAGATTGGTGTATGCAGTCATACTTTTATTTTCCTAACATAAAGCGAATTTACGCAGCGGTGGTTCGCAGTTCACACCACTGTTCACTTCCGGTTCCCAAATCGCAACGGCAACAGCGGTTTAGCTAGCGTTATAGCGACGGCGGGAAGTTGCTATAGTCAATTAAACCATAAATCAACTACTCAAGAACGGACGGAACTGTTAACGATCAACACTTCACTATGTTATATTGATGGACCTGTAATCGGAAATACGCTAACTGTACACTATCCTAAACGGCGTGGGATTTAGCTAACATGGCTAACGTCGGAAACCAGCTACCAACACAGGCCGTTAGCAAGCCTGCATCAGGAAAACATGGGAATACATTGCCCCTGTGGGGCAACGAAAAGACTATGAACCTCAACCCAATGATTCTCACAAATGTGCTGTCTTCGCCGTATTTCAAAGTTCAGCTTTACGAACTAAAGACGTACCATGAAGTTGTGGACGAAATATACTTCAAGGTAAAATAGCAAATGCTAACCCGCATGCTAGTTAGATAACAGTCGTACAGTCAAGCTAGAGTTAAGGTAGCGGTAGCAATGTACTGTAGTGTTCAAATACAAATGGAAACGGCCACCACACAGACCTAGTGTTATCTATTTTAACCTAATTACTCGAGAAGATGTCCGAGTATCTCATACAATTACACACACTTCCGGGATGTTAGTATTTGAATCGTCAACGCCACATTAAGTTGTTAGCGAGCTAACGTAAAATCATGGCTACCGTTACAAAGAAAGAATAGTTGGATGTTTGTTTGTCTATTGTTTTCAGAATTATTAAAATGGAGTAACTTTACCCTGAGTGAAGCCGAGGTGGCTGAAAATCGCGTAATAACGGCAGGTGGTAGGCGCCAAAGCAGAATAACTGTTCCCTGATACTTTCTTCTGTCTTTATTGACAACATAGCACAGCATACGTATCTCAATAATTGTTCAACAAATTCAAATGAATACTTTTTAGGGATATTATAGATGTTTATTTATATGCAGCTCAAATTATGTTTCACAGACACACATGAGTGCTTTAACTGTATTTATTTTGTTTTGTTTGTCTACAGGTGAATCATGCTGAGCCTTGGGAAAAGGGAAGCAGAAAGACTGCAGGCCAGACTGGAATGTGCGGAGGGGTAAGTGAGAAGTACGTGCTTTTTATATTCCCCATCTCCCCCCCCCCCCTACATTTGCCTTACCAAACTCGAGGATGATGACTTACAAGTATGTAGTAGGCGTGTTTTATTAGTACTTTCGTTGTTGTACTTGAATGCTTAAATATCGTCCAAGGGGCAGTTGATATGAACAGGTTTGCTGTAAATAATGTGCAATTATGTGCTTTACAAATATGTTTTCATCTTTGTTAGGTGCGTGGAGTTGGGACTGGTGGTATTGTCTCTACTGCTTACTGTCTTCTATACAAACTGTTTACTCTCAAGCTGACTCGCAAACAGCTGATGGGTCTGATCACTCACTCAGACTCTCCCTACATCAGAGCACTTGGCTTCATGTACATAAGGTAGGTCTTTCTATGTTGGAGATTGCCAAATCTTTCAGCCACCTGTGTTTTTCTATACTTTACAAATATTGGATATTGCTAGATATTTTTTGCACATTTTGGTGAAGACATCAGGTTGGTGGAATTAGAGATGTTGCATTCTAAAGAAATATTTTTTAAAATAAAATAATTGAAAGGCAAGACCACATCAATTTATTTGATAGATGGTAATATATTTATTAATTACCTGTATGCTACTAAAATGTATTCATAGTGTAGAGCAGGGGTATCCAACATTTTTCACAGAGGGCCACATACAGAAAAATATACGGAGAGCTGGGCCACTTGTAGAGGTGAATATTGCCTCAAAAGTTAAGTTATAAGTTAGCAAAACAAATCAAATGTAGGAGAATAATGCACAATACTTGGAAATGGTTTAAGGAAAGAACTGCCTACTTCCCGTCTGTCTTTAGGGCTTCATTTATTTAGTTGGCAGCTCATTCCTTAAAACAGAAGCCTCAGATTGCTGATAATAAGAGTGAATGAAGGTTCAATTTCAAGCGTGTTATGGAAATAAGTTATTGTGGTTTTTTTTATCAACTAAGATTTGTTAGAAAATGTTTCAAATTTTAAATGACTAAATTTATTTGAAAAATGGGCTCATTACTATATTTGAGAAGTACAATATAAAACGAGCAAAAGTTTAATTTGTGGGCCATATTGCATTATACTTTTAGAATTTGCAGAGGGCCGATTCAAAATGGCCTGCGGGCTGCATTTGGCCCCCAGGTCGTAGTTTGGACACCCCTGGTGTAAAGGAATCATTGATACAAGTCAATAAAAATAACTGCAATAGGACTTTCTGATGCAAATACTCATATTATGCTCTCTGCTTTGTTTAGATACACTCAGCCTCCAGCAGATTTGGTAGATTGGTACGACGGCTTCCTGGATGATGAGGAGGTATGTCACTTCGGGTAATAATTTAATGTTTCTTTCTCTCAATTAAATATATTGTCAAACAACACATGTCAAAAGCTCTCCATTCCCCCCTTGTGATGCTCATAACTGATTTTTCACCTTTGCCTTCATTTGGCCTAATTGTCCCCAGTTTCTGTGCTCTAAACCTGGATAGTTAGGTTACTTGCTCACTGGGCTGCTTCTGATTTTTATCAGGGTAAGTAATGTATGTGATGCATAGTAAAACTTTTAGTCAATGTAATAAGGCATGCCCTTTATTTTTGATAAGCTTTTATTAGGACTTGTTGCACAAAACTAAATTTGGGATAAATAGTAATTGGAGCGTTCATATAAATACACACTCAAGCAGACATATCTTATAACACGTATTGACTGTTGCATAAGTCGATTGAGTTTTCACCATATTTAAAGGACCAATGTGTAGGATTTAAAGTAAAGCTAGTGGTGACCCCTAAATGAGTGTTTAGTTTGTCCCGTCTGGGCTACTGTAGAAACATGGTGTTGCACTCTGGAAGATGACCTGCACCTTTTTTTTTAGAGATAGACATTGTTTAATTTAATTCAAAAGTTTTGAGAGGATAAGTTAGGAATAGTATATTTTATTTCTGCCAATGAATCTTACATATTGGTCCATTTAAAAAATAAAATTATGCTTTGTACCAGACTGTGCAGCTAAGCCTCCTTCAATGTTGTGTTGCATTATATTTGAATTGATCATATGAAATCCTTCCCAACTGGTTAATTCCCCTGTTTTTTTCTTTAGATGCCCATTGTGCAGCAGGTGAATTGGATATTGTATCGCAGCACTGTTGGGTTGCGTGTGTGAGTGCAAAGCGGCTGTTCTTTACCATTTAAAGTCAATAACTCTTCAACTGGTGTGCTTTTGCCTGCCTGCTCCAATCAGTTCTTACACTGGGGGCAATTTTAAAGCGCTTACAACCCCTTAAGAGTCTGTTGTGCTCTTGGGAAAGCAAAACAAAGAAGCCATGGCTGATCTTGCTTTGTCCTTTTGGCTCAATGAGAATGTGTCTCAAATGTTTTTTTAGATGCTGCACTTTTCTTCATTTTTGGTCTGCTAACAGACCAAATGGATTCAACCTCTTTTGAACTACTGTTATAAACAGGTGATATTAAGAGAAGGGGGGTGGATCCTAAAAATAACAGTCACTTGATTATCAACGCCCACACTGTAAAATCAGTCAGACTTTTGTTATATTTATATTTTTTTCCTCTATTTTTGGAAAAGAAAATTCAGGCACATCTGATTGATTTAAGAGATTAAGCTAGATGAACAGAGGTGAAGTTTCAGTTCTTGGTCATCACAAATAACCTCATAATTTGAGGCTAGATTTAAGCAGGCGATCACACATTTACCTCTGCGCTGCCTGGCTGTGCTAATTGACTTTTCATATGGCTCTTTCCCACCATTTGATTCCAGGAGCTTGACGTGAAGGCAGGGGGTGGCTGTGTGATGACCATCGGAGAGATGCTGCGCTCCTTCTTGACCAAACTGGAGTGGTTCTCCACTCTGTTCCCCCGTATCCCGGTGCCTGTGCAGAAATCTATTGACGTGAAGATGAAGGCCAGACCTCGTAAGGTTGCAGTGAAAGAGGTGCAGGAGGAGGAACCCGAGGTGGCGGAGCCAGGGAAGGAGGGAGAACAACGCAGCTCCAGGTAACGCATTTAAAAGGATATCGGTTGCCATGACTCCCTTTACTGTAATTCGTTTTTTATGTAGGTTATGTAATCTTTATAATCATAAAGTTTAACTGCTTGGTCTGTTATTTTTTTTGTCAGGACACCAAAACAGACACCAAGTCCAAAAAAGTCCCCAAAACGGTCAAGGAGCAGGAGCCACCACCGCGAGAAAGAAAGACACGGCCCCAGCTTTGACAGAGAGCTAGAGAGGGAGCGGGACCGCCAGAAGAAAGAGAGGGGGGGTGGGGAGAGGGAGAAAGGGGAGCGAGGGGACAGGGAAAGACGACGGTCCCGCAGCGCAGACAGGAACCAAGACCGGAGAGAACGTAGAAGGAGTGGCAGCAGAGACAGAAGAAACGAACGCAGAGACAAAGAAAGAGACGGCGGGGACGACAGGAACAAGAGGAAAGAGAGGGAACACCATAAAGAGAGAGGCGTAGAGAGGGAGAGGTCCAAGGATAAAAAAAACAGGGGGGAGACGGATGACAGAAGGCATAAAGAAGACAGGCACAGAGAAGAGAGGAAGGCCAAAAGGCAGAGCCGAAGTCGTAGTAGGGAGAGGAAGCACAAGAGCGGAGGGGAGGAGAAGAGCAGGAAGAGAGAGCGCAGCCACGACAGGGAGAGGGACGGAGAACAGCGCACTCACAAACTTGGTGGTAGCAAAGACAGGAGCCACCATCAGCGAGAGTCCAGTAATGACCATAGCAAACATAGTGAACGCAGAAGGAGTCAGAGCACTGAGTAAATGTCCCGGCCAGCAATATAAATTCTTCTACTCCTGTGTTTCCCTCCCTCTTTTTTACCCAGTTGTTACTTGTGCTAAAGAGAAGGAATGTCGGCACATTGGACATCTGGAGTTTTTGTCTTTGGCCAATGTAATATTGCTTTACTTTTATGTTTTTTCACTCTCCATTAGACCATTGTTAGTTTTCACTTGAAATTTAAAAAATGGCAAAAATGGTATTTTAATTTTCTATGGTGCGTCTGTGTGCCCTGTGAAGATGTGGATTTGTAAATACTGTTTCAGAGGCCGTCTACACACGATAAATGGTCTGAGTTGCATTGCATGCTCAGTCGGGTTCTCATGGCGCTGAAAGCTCAACTTAAGAACTGTCGTTATGTCTTTTATGCAATGTATAAATAATAACCGTTGTTTTCAGGCAGTACAAAACACATTTCTATAAATTTACAGTGCATTTATCTGGAATTCTCAACAAATGACATACAAATTTGAGAGTAGCAGCCATGTTGTTAGACAATGACTCCGCACAAAGCAACTCGTTCCAGGGTCGTGTGTCGACAGTCTGAGAATGTTTTAATCCTATAAAGGGCCGTCTGAAAGGGGTCATTTTTACCACACACACTGAGCCCTGCCTGTGCTGTGTTTGGGTTATTGCTCTGTTGCATTTTGTTTTCTAATAAAACACTTTTACAAACAACATGTTTTTGGTGTCGTTATGAAAGGAATATGCAAGTATTTGACATAACATCACATCATTATTGCAGTTGAGGGATATCACAAACATTGAGTTGACACAGGCTGAATTCAAATAATATCTTTGGATAGTTTTATTAGAATGTAGTCTGCAAACATTTCCACATAAAATACACAGGCATAGTAAAAGGTAAACACTGATATATTAACTCTATGACTATGACATAATTTACAAAAGCGATGAAAATGTATAAAAGAGGAACAAAGCCTCTTATGTAAAATATATAACCTCAACCAATAGTAGGCAAATGATAATACATGTTGTAAACAGAATAGAAAAGATTAACTTACAAATGCTTTGGTCATGAGCTCTTATTTGGAAGACATGAGTTATACCTCATAAGTGTAAATGTCGACTAACCCATTCTTATGTTATATCAAAACACATTATGACAGGAAATATTAACAAGGTACCAGACCTAAAGGTATTGGTATTATGGGTAAATGGTAAACGCTGCCACCTTGACAATAATCCCCACATTTCGGTCCTGAGACGTTTGCAGACCCCTGGCTGTGTCTACCCAAGTGTTTTCCTATTGGGACAGCTCCTGTGCTGTTTGCACACACACAGGCTCAGACTTTGGTCCACTAGTTGCAGTGTACCCGGCCGACACAGAGAAACAGTAGGCCGAGTTTGGAATCAGATCAGTGACAATGATGCTCTCGCCTTGCACCGTTATCTCCTCAGACTCACTGGAGCTGTCCTGCTTCATGATAACCAGGCTGTACTGGGAAGCAGCTTCAACTGGAGACCACTCCAGGAAAATAACTGTAGCCAGTGCTTGGTTGACATTTAGTACTGGAGCTGGGAGGCCTCCTATTGTGAATAAACAAGTCACAGTTTTGAATTAGGTTCCAGCTTGAATTGAAGAATTGTTTGTCCAATAAATAAGAATGGAGAAGATTGCATGAAAGCTAATTAATTGGCATACGTAGAAAGTAACCTTCACATTGGGCTTAAAATTAGAAGCTAATCAAAGGCAGCATTAAAGACTCACCCTTCAAATGTTTGATGCTTCTTTGCGCTAAATTATTTCTGTGGTTAAAAACTATGTTATTATGAATGGGTCACTATTATAATATAATTTTTGTAACATCTGTTATAAAAAAATACAAACTCACCGTTTTCTGGAGTTTGTCCACTTAGATCTCTTCTTCTGCGTCCTAGAGTAACTGCTAAAGAAAAAAAGATTACAGAATTTAATTTGTTAAAAACAATCAGTAAAAATGTGTCTTTTAATGTGTCAAATATTCTCTCCCACACATACACACTCCAATCAGTTCCTACCGATTGGGACACTTGTCTCTTCACTTTCCCCAGCTGTGTTGCTGGCTGTTATCACCAGGTCAGTGGAAGTGATATTGTGCAGAGAACAGGACAGTATTGCAGTGCTGCACAGCTGCGATCTTGGCGTCACACTGTTGTCGTACACCGTGTATGTGGTGGCAAACACTGAAGCGTTCCATGAAACTGTGGCAAAGGAGCTGTTACCACTGTACTTCACTGCTGTTGGTCGACATGGAGCTAGGAGAAGCGAAATTACAGTTTGAATAAAACATCAAGACTTTGATAAAATGTCTGGCTTTTCCCTATTGCAGCAAACATTTGTCATTAAATGTCTGAGATTGAGCGAGCATGCACAAGGGACCAGCAGACTGAAGCCGCTAAATGGAATCAGAAATCAAAAACAACAAACACACATCTCTCATGTGAAATAACCAAAATGTCTCTAGAGAAAAACAGCATCTACAGGCACCCCATCACTCTGGAATAAATAACTAACTTAATAATAACATTGAAGCTATTGATTGGAACATAATTTCCAGAGGGTCTAGTAGACCTTCTATTGTTGATATAGCTAATGGTTTAATCAACATTTTGACTTGTCACAGTAGGAATCGGATTCCTCTGTTCCATAAAAGTGTCCCAAACAGTAAACCATTCAAAATAAGAGACAATGTGCTGAGCTGTGCGTGAGTTTAAGCATTCAAATAAAAGAACATGTTTGAGCTACTTGTTAGTTAAATGCTGTGAAGACCAGGATGTAAGCTTGATTGTTAAGTTTACCTGTTGCACCACTGAGAGGCACAGAGGGCTGGCTCGTACCACCAGTGTTCCTGCTCTCCACTATTGCCGAGTAGGATGAACCGCAGGGGAGTGGAATCTCAAAGTACGTCATGCTAGTCCAATAGGAAGATATCTCAAACAGGGCCTGGCTATCTCCCAGCAGACTTCCGTTTAACTCCAGCAAATACTCAGTCTGTCCACAGGTGATCTGCGTCCAGTTGAAGCGTAACTTCTGGGTTTCATTTTGCATCGTAAAAAGCTGCACCTCAACACTGTCTGGGGGACAGGGAACTGAGAGATTGAGAGAAAGAGATTGAGAGGAGGATTTAATGTATTAATCAATTTAAGTGCAAATGTTACTAAGTTATTGGATCAGCTCTTGTACCTGCTCCATACTGCACTAGGTCACTAAAGGAGCTGTTGCATGTCCCATCTGAGGCCTGGACAGAGAAATTGTAAAGTGTTCCACAATCAAGACCCTGGATGGTGCAGCTGGGATTTGTGCTTTGACAGTACAGCATGTCTCCATTTTCGGCCCTGGCACAGCCATAGTAGTCTACAGCGTTATCTCTGGGAGTCCATGACAACAATGCGGACTGATTGTTACAGTGGGAGGTCACTGAGAGACCATCTGGCTGGCAGGGACCTGGAAAGGAAAGAAAGATATTACAAAACTGCTGAAACAAATATAATTTAGTCATATTTGGTGAACATACTGTATGAATGTGCACAGGGATTCTCTATCTATATCAAGATAACTACCTGTGTTGAGTGTGGCGTTTCGACCGGCTTTGCTGGTGCAGTTCTCGTGGCTGGCAGTCACAAATACGTCATACTGCTGGTCACAGTGGAGCTCCGATATGCTACAGTTACTGGAGGAGGTGTTGCAGGTGTGCACATGTCCGTTTACGCCCATTGCGACCACGTGATATGTTTGAGCGACAAGTGAGGGGGTCCATGACACCAGCGCACTGTCGTCCTCACAGGTTGAGTTAACCACCACGTCACTGGGTGGACACGGCTCTGTGAAAAAGTTGGAAATAGCTGATGTTTTGTACCCTGGTGCAACAATAAGCATTTAGAAGCATTTGATTTAGAATCTAATAACAGTTGGTGGGTTATTTGGTCAATGTTAACCACAACTCTGTTGGTTGTAACGACCCAACAAAGATCTGGTGGTGTTTTTGAGTGTTCAACTTTTCATGTGTAATACCTACAGATTTTAATTGTAATGTTTGCTTATTTAGTCATCGAAAGTTAATATTAGGCAGATAATGGACGTAATAATCCCTAGAAATCACAAATCGTCGCACCTTATTGTGTTAATAGGTGAACTTTAGTGGTGATGATTTTGTCATTTTTGGATGGAACCAGGGTAGCCATTTGCACCTGTTTTCAGTCTTTATGGGAAGACTGATGGATTCATATTTACAGGACAGATGTGAATGTGGAACTGATATTACCATCTAAGACTCAGCAATAACTAACCAATAAGAAAAATGTCAAGATATTGCGCAAGCCAAACAAAATGGGAACCACTCGTTAAGACAATATTGCCCTTCAAAGTTAGCAATTGGAATAAATGTTGTGAAATGCATGACAACAATCAACATACCCATGCTAATTCTGTACGGCGGACTCCTCAGACTGCTGCACTGGTCTGAGGAAGCAGCAACAATGATGGTGTAATGGAGGCCACACTGTGCTCCATGGAGGTAGCAGCTAGTGCCAGTGATATTGCAGGAGAGGTAGGTGTGATCACTGGCCTCTGCTGTGGCAGTGTACATAGTGTTTCCCTCGCCATCCCACAAGATGAGGATTGAGGAATTGTGGCACTGAGCAACTACTGTGATACCAGAGAGGGTGCAGGGAGCTGGGAGAACAGACATATTTATTTTACTGACACTGCAGAATGTTTGCATTTATGTTTTATTCAGGGTTGGGCATTATTGCGAAATGACATTGAGTATCATCTGCATATTTCTTTCAAAGAGTCAGAAATGTGTTACCTGTCTGCAGGTCGATGGTGGCACTTGGCTGGCTCTCACATTTGCTGTTTTTAGCAATTACACTGAAGTTATATAGTGAACCACAGGCCAGGTCTTCCACCTCACAGGTTGTGTTTGAGGAAGTGGTGCAGTTTGCTGTGTAGTTTTCTTCACCTACAGCTGACACAGTGTAGCTGTCTGCCCCTGGAGCAGCGTCCCATGATATCCAAGCAGAATTTGTCACACAGTCCAGCCTGCCATTAATTCCTTCAGGCTGGCAGGGAGCTGGGAAGTATAACATACATAACAATTAAATATGTGACAGGAAGCATATGTTTACGCAAAGATGAATGGCTTTAGAAGTTTGCATACCTGACATGATACTGTAGGCCTGACCCTGCTGGCTGCTGCAGGTGCCTCTGATGGAGGTGACATGAACCATGAATGTTTTCCCACATGTCACATTGCTGATGGAACATGCCGTGTTTGTTGTGTTACAGCCCTCAATGGTTACTCCATTGTCTGCAGTTATTGATGTCAAAAAGTGATCTACTTCTCTGACAGCATCCCATGAAATCATCAGGTCGTTTGACAAACAGTTGACCTCAGAACTCACATTCAGAGGCGGGCAGGGCGCTGGGAATAAGCAGAGATTTTACATTTAGACATGTTTGATGTACACAGCTCAAGAGAAAAAACACTGAAACTGTGTTTATTTAGTTTGTTAACCAACTATTGTCATTTTATTTTCCATGTGTATGTTGATGTTTAGTGTTCAAATGTATGTAACTTTCTAAATTTTGTGTAATTTACTACGACTTATTTACTATCTAATATTGACATTACATATCATATTGAAGTTCGCATGCGCAAAGTGGACGCATGCATAGTCCTGCGCAAGGTACGCAAAACAATAAAGGTGAATGTCAGCAAGTATGTTGTTTTTTATAGCGCTGAGTTTAACGAGATAATGACAGATAATAAAACTTATTAAAATTGACTTTTTTAAAATGTCTTTATGGTTCAGTCATAGCATCATGAGCCCAATTGACCAAAACGATCGGTTGAGCCTGAGTTTCGGCTAAGTAAATGGCTAGCGCTAAACTATCTGATTTAGTTAGCAGTTACCTTTCTCTAGCATGCTATTGAACATCATATCATCATCCCAAACAACGAACGATAAAAAAGTATCACACTGAGTGGCCAAGGACAGCCCAGCTGCACGATTATGAGGGAGGAGAGACGTTCCTCATGGTTTCCATGGACAAGTGTGTGGAGCCACGCCGTTCACGTTGATAGGGACCGAATGAACCTGACTTCTAGGGGTGAGTAACTCTTGGATGAACGCATAATTTGTTATTGAGTTTCTATATTCATGTGATTAATTTTTATTAAGGTAAATTATTTAAAGGTACATAATTAGACAGTCACCCGCTCAATACACTTAACAAGTATATATGCAGCAGGTTTTACTGAGTTAACGAAACCAGGGTGCTGTTTGAGTTCTGTAGAGCAGAATAAAGCTGTATGTTAGCAGTGTTGCAAAGTAACTAAGTACATATACTCAAGGACTTGTACTTTACTTAAATATTTCCATGTTTTGCTACTTTGTACTTCTACCCCACTACAATTCAGGGGTAAATAGTGTACTTTTACTCTAATGCATTTATATAATATCAATAGTTAGGGGAGACCGGGTATAGTCGTAACACAGGGAGAGTTGTAACACTACCAATTCCACCAATCAGGGATAAGATAGGAGTCATGTGACAGTTTCAGTTTCCTCAGGCTTCCTTTTCGATCCCACATGGACATTTTCCAGTCGGTGCTGCTATCTCTCCTGAAGTTACAGCAGAAAATCTAATTCTGAGGTAAGAAAGTAAAAAAAAATAACAAGATAATTTTGTGTTTAGTACTTCTACCGTTGTAGGTAATGTTGTATGAGTCAGTTAAACTATAGTTTCTCTAGTAAAGAATGGTGTATCAACCTCCTGCTAATTTCGTAGCACCATGCTGATACAGCTAGCTAAACAATGGGTGACAGTGGCGGGGTAGGTTGAAACGTGTGTTTCAAAAGTGTTACAACCATCCCCTTACATACAACTAAGAACATTTTTGTGAGTCGATGCCAGTCTTTTAAAAAGAGCAGCAGAGGAAGTTCAGAGAGGAAAGTCAGTCAGGGCAGTGGCAAAATCCCATGGGATCTGCCATGTCACCTTAGGCAGATATTGGCGGAAATATAAAGCTTTGAAAGACCAGGGATCGATGGACCTTCCTCGTGTAGGATACGTCAGTCCTAACCAGGTCTTCAACAGGGAGCAGGAGGAGACTTTGTCCGCATATATTACCCAGGCAGCTGATATATATTTTGGGCTAACTCCACGTGAGGTGAGCATGATGGATAAGTGTTTTGAGACTAGGGTAGAAAAGGCAAGATTCAACACTTCTTAATTTGTATTGGACCTTTCATGCAAGCTCAACTTCATGTTTGTGAATGATGAATGCAATATTTAAAATCAGGTAAAAGTTGAATAAATACCAACACATATATTTAGACAATTTCCAAAAAAATGACATTGTGTTATGATTTCTTTTAGGTCAGAAAGTTTGCCTATCAACTTGCGGTGGAATTTAACTTAAAGCATCCACAAACCTGGGATGAGAAGAATATGGCAGGGCCTGATTGGTTCAGCTCGTTCATGAAGCGGAACCCTAGACTTTCACTGAGGAGTCCACAGGCAACTAGCCTTTCAAGGGCCACCAGTTTCAATCGCACTAATGTTGCACTCTTCTTCGATCGACTGGGGGAGGTGATTGCTAAAAATGGGTTTGATGGAAGTGATATTTGGAATGTCGATGAAACCGGTGTGACAACGGTCCAGGCACCATCCCGAGTAGTAGCACGCCGGGGTATGAAGCAGGTTGGTGCCATGACGTCAGGGGAGAGGGGCACACTTGTGACAGTGGCATATGCTGTGCAAGCTCTGGGGAATACCATTCCCCCATTCTTTGTGTTCCCTCGTAAGAATTTCAAAGATCACTTTGTTCAGGGCGGGCCATTGGGGAGTGCAGGAAGTGCTAATTCATCAGGCTGGATGCAGGAAGAGGATTTTTTATTGTTCCTCGCTCACTTTGTGAAGCACACAAAGGTTTGTCCAGAAAGAAAGGTGTTGCTCCTGTTTGATAACCACTCCTCTCACATCTCTGTGAGAGCTGTGGATTCCTGCAAAGGCCAGGGAATTGTACTACTTACATTCCCACCTCATTGCAGCCATAAACTACAACCACTCGATCGCAGTGTGTTTGGTCCGTTTAAAAGGATGGTGAATTCGGCGAGCGATGACCTGGATGAGGGGGAATCCAGGGAAAAGTATGAGCATTTATGACATCCCAGGCATCGTAATAAGAATCCATCGCAGGTCAGTCGTTCAGTCCATTTCTCATTAGGCCATTTCCAAAAGCAGGCCCAAGGAAAGAGACAGGTAGGGGTAGGAAGAAGAGGCGCTCGGAAATCCTCACTGACACACCAGTGAAGCTGGCATTGGAAGAGGAGGAGCGTCGAAAAGGAAAAAACATCAGGAAAAATATCTTGGGGAGTGAGAAAAGCAAAAACAAGAAGGCAAAAAAACCTGCCAAGAAAAGGGTGAAGGCTGATGACTCCTCTTCTGAAGAAGAGGATTTTTGTGTCATCTGTATGGAGCCATTTACAAATTCAAAATCCAAAGAGGTGTGGGTCAAGTGTATTTTATGTACCGTTTGGGCCCATCAGGCATGCACTCCAGGCATGCCCTCCAGGCATGCCCAATTTCATTTGCCAGCATTGCGATTCTGATTAACAGTGCATTTAAATTGTTTGCCCTTGTTACCATTGTGACTTAAGAATGTCTTTCATTTCTTTGTTGTGGTCACTATTTTGACTTTAGAATGTCTTTCATTTCTTTGTTGTTGTCACCCTTGTGACTTAAGATAAAACATTTAATTTGTTTGTTCGTGTCACAATTGTGACTGATTAAGAATGCCATATGGCTCTGAAGAATGCATGCACAAACACACACAATATGCACATACACTGCCAATATTCACACACATTGTATTGTTGCCTGCCATTCATTTGAAATAAAACTGTTGTTGTGGCATATCACTTGGAGTACCCTTAGTTTTTGTGCATTTTGTCTACCTGTTACAACTTACCCCAGTATGTGTTACAACTTACCCCAGTATGTGTTACAACCTACCCCAGTAGTGGGTAGGTTGTAACAAAGGACCACCTTGTATTTTTCATCATCTCACAAAGTCTGTGATATAGTTATAGAAATTGAAATTGTTGCCAGTTGTAGTAGACAACTGTGGGTACTTTACCTAAACGTTTCAGACATGTAGCTTAAAAAAAAGGTAGTTTTAGGTGCTGAAGAAAAAAAGTGTTACAATCATACCCGGTCTCCCCTACTTTGCACATTTGGATTAATGTGAAATATGGTTTAGGGTTAGACAACACTGAAAAAGCCCTTTGGCTATACCTGTTGTAAAGTTTGTAAGCTAACCTGCAGCATACAAAGTAATTAAAACTAGCTGCACATTTACCAGCTTTGATAACAATTAAATGCATTGATATTTATAATCAAAACATATAGTATATCGTTTTCTGGAACAGGCTAATCTGCATAATGAGTAGTTTTACTTTTGCCACTTTAAGTATATTTCATGCAAATACTTTTGTCTTTTATTTGAGTAACATTATGAATGCAGGACTTTTACTTGTAACAGAGTATTCCTACACTGTGGTACTTCTACTTTTACTTAAGTACAAGATCTGAGTACTTCTTCCACCTGTGTGCCTGTCTCACCTGAGTTGAATACCAGAGCCTGGTTTGGGATACTGGAACAGTTGTCATCCATAGCAATCACCTGAACAGAGTAGCGGTTGCCACATGTGATGTTGTCAAGGCTACAGTTGAGGCTAGAGGTTTGGCAGCTGATGTTGTTATGACCACTGTGGGCCATCAGCGAGTACTTCACTGCACCCTGACTGGCGGACCAGGACACAACAGCAGTGTTGTTGTCACAGTCCATCACCACAGAGACATTAGTGGGAGCACATGGCACTGCAGGTAGAGGGGAGACAACAGCATATGATGGGTAAAAACGTCATGATGATGAATTTAAAGTTCAGTAATACCTAACGTATTCATGCATATTACATTGATACATTGTAGATCATCATAAGGATAAGCAGAGGAACAGTTCATCTAAAAAGTAAGTTGTCATTTCAACTCTTAAAAACTAATGTTGACACACATATAATATGACATATAAGTGAAAACATATACAAGACTTTATACATTTGATTTGACCATAGTAAAGGTAAACAGTTAATTAATTGAATACATGCCATTTCTCCAAGTATAATGGCTGAATGTATGTATAAATATTGCTATGTTCTGCAATATTATCTTTTGTTATTATCTTAAATATAACTTGCCAAAGTTTTGTTTAAACAATTTAGTTTAACCTAAGGGAAATCACTAGCCTCATATAAAAAGAGTATACAAGTCCTGTTGGAAAATCCTCTTAAAAGCATGCCACAGACTTTTACTCGGCACAAAGAACCCCAAAAGGTTTTTATATTTCATTTTGGGTGTTGACCTTGTTGCATCATCCTTTTAATAAACAGAGATAATGTAAATATAAGTAAAAGTATTTGATGCCAAAGACAAAGCATTATGCAACCAAAAGCCTTCTTTAAATTCCCACCTGACTGCAGACTTGTGGTGTGACTGGAGGTGATGTTACACTGCTGGTTGGAGGCTGTCACTGACACGGAGAAGTTGTGCCCGCAGTTAAGCCCCGGGACGCTGCATTCATTAGAGTCAGACATGCAGATGGTGGAGATGCCAGTGTCAGTCTGCATTGTGGCTGTGTAATAGTCTGACCCATTGGTGGCCTGCCAGATTACCATGACGATACCAGAGAGACAGTCCTGCTTGGTGGAGACTCCTGCAGGTGGACATGGCCCTGGGAAAAACCAAATAGTTTAACTTTTGACCTGTTTCAGCACACTCTTATTATAATTCGTTTTCATTTGTATCTGTTCGCCTGTGAAAGGCAACTCATTTCGTGAACATACATGTCTGTATGAAAGTCGATGCAGTGGAGTTCCCAGGACAGTGCTGGTTTTGTGGTGTGACTGTGAGGCTGTAGTTTTGTCCACAGCTAAAGTCAGAGAAGTGAACTGTGGTGACATTAGTGGTGACCGCAGTTGTTTTGTTTCCTGCCTCGCCTGATACCATATACAAATGTGTCCCGTTACTGGCATCCCAGCTCAGTGAAACAACTTTTATATCACAATTCACAGTAGCAGCCAAATTCTGGGGCACACAGGGATCTGGAAGAAACAAAGATAATGATGATTTAACAGCAATCTTTAACCACAACTATGTTTAAGTTCACCAGCTAACTTCAATTGTAATGTAAATAGCATGTTTATTGCTAAAGTATTATTATGTGTGTTTGTTACTTCCTTATATTTTGAAGGAAAATCATAGTTTCCATCCAAGAAATTAGTAATATTTTATTAATTTCTGATTGAAATCTTTATGCTGAATATGAAGATTAAAAGGTCTTGTAGCACCTGTAGACACATTTCATGTTTTTTATTCACTGACTTGTGTTAAACAATCAAATTATTTAAAATGAATGAATTGGAGGATAAATAAACACTGTCTATATTTTTCCCTTTTATTGATACCAAATGAAAAAAAAAATGTCTTAAACTTTAGTCAACATACCCATATAGATGACAGAGCTGTTGCTGGGCAGGCTGGTGCAATTGCCATTATTTGCCCTCACTACAACAGTGTACTCCTCTCCACAGTGCAGGTCACTCCAGGTGCAGTAGGTGCTGTTCGTGACACACTGTTGGGCGCGGCCATCAAGCCCAGTTGCTACGGCAACATAGCTTTCAGCGCCATCACTGGACCCCCACCTGACTGAGCCCATGTTAAACTCACACTGTGCATAGGTAGTTACATCGGGGGGGGCGCATGGAGCTGGGAGAGAGAGAGGAAGGTGGAGAACTCAACTAAACACAAGCTTGTGACAGCAGTTGTGTATTGTTGTCTTAGATATGAGATTATACCAGTTTTGAAGAAGGCAGGGCTGCTGGGGATGCTGTCACAGTCACTGCCTTGTGCTTGTACAGTCACATTGTAGTCCTGTCCGCATGGTAAAGCTGACGGAAGGCTCTGGGTTGCGTTGTGGATCTTCACATATCCAAGGCTTCCAGTGGTCGTTACTAAGTAATTCACAACATCACTTGCTTGGTGCCAGGAGATCTTGACCTGCTCACTCTGACAGAGCATCTCAACGGAAACAATCACAGGCTGGCAAGGCTCTGAGGAGAGCGTAAGAAATAAAGAGAGAGAAAACAATTAGGATGATGACCAATTTAGCAGAAACAAACAAAGTACTAGATCCTTCATTCAAAATAGAAATTCCTGTATCATGAAACAATAAGTTCATTAATCGATTAGGAGATGGGCAGAAAATTCATCTGCAACAACTTTGATAGTTTTCCTTTTTTAACATCAAAAGCTATATTTTATTAAAGATTACATTTTTATCGTTTGATTGTGAAAATAATTGCTTTCAGAGCCTAACATTATATTATATTAGTGTTTTGATATTTGTGATAGCTTAATATGAATGCAGCAATTAAAAGAAGCACCTGGTAGAGATGAATACTACTTTATACACAGTTGGGTAATTTAATCACTTAAACAAACACTATTGTTGGCTATTTTATAAAATGGTCGCATAAAATAAACCATGTAATTATAGCTATCAAAATAAAATAAATGGGGGTAAAAAGTAAAAATGTTGCTATATATGCAATGATTGTGGTAGAAGAATAACATCAGAACACGTTAACACTCAATTGATGTAGAATATTGTTTAAAAGGTTACTTAAAATACAGTACCTGATGAAAAGGTACTTGGTTACTTTTCACCACTGAAATGAGCCGAAAATCTGCTGAGCTTCTTCAGTACCTGTTTGGATGGACACAGGGCTGCTGGCCTGGCTCCTGCAGCTTTCACTGTGTGCTGTTACGGTAAAGTTGTACATTTCTCCACAGTCCAGACTGGCAAACCGACATGTAGAGCCTGTAGAGTTACACATCTGCACCGGCCCGCCTGATGTCTTGATGGCATTTGCTACGTACAGCTCAACATCAGACCTCTCCTCCCATGACAGGACTGCGGTGTGGGAGCCACACTCCAGGTCCACATCTACATGCTGAGGAGGACAAGGACCTAGGAAAAGATGTTGAAGAACAGGGGTTATATCTGAATAAATTAGACCTTGTTTCATATTCGCCAGTTATGAGGATTTGCTGTAAAACTCACGAGTGGTGAGGTTTGCGTGCATCGGCTTTGTGAGGCTGCACTGTTCGTTGCTGGCGGTGAAGCTGAGGTTGTAGGTTTCTCCACAACTTAAACCTGTCACGTTACAGCTGTCCCACTGAGTTTCACACAGTGTCTGAAGACTTCCACTGACCATGGCTGTCAGGGAAAAATTTGCTGTCCCATAAGTAGCATTCCAGGACACAACAGCAGCGCCATCATGAATACAGTCGACCTCTATCTCTACCTCTCTGGGCAGACATGGAGCTGAGGAACACATGAGTGTGTAAATTAATTGACAACCAAAGAAACAAAGTGAACAGAAAATTACATGCTGAGTGTCTTTACCTGATGTAAGCGAGACAACTGTGCTGTCAGAGCTGTTGTGCTGCTGACCCAGCGCATTGACCCACACGTTGTACTCTGTGCCACACATCAGCCCTGAGACAACACATTGTGTGCTTGTGTCTGTGCCAACACAAGAATCTGAGTGTCCACTTTGGTTGTCACAGTAGGCGACATAACCCACAGCGAGGTCACTCTGCTGCCAGGAAACAGTCGCAGTGAGTTGTTCACACGCCATGCTGACTTGAACGTTTGTGGGTGGGCAGGGTTCTGAAAGATGGAAAAATTGTTATTATTAAATTGTTAAGATTGTTAATATTGAAAGCACATTTACGTAAGTTGGAAAAACACATAAACATCCATATCTGCATCTAAATAAATATTTTAGACATTTCTTTCAAAATCTGATGTCGAACCTGTCATGTGGCGGTAGGGTTCAGAGGTGCTGTTGCAGGCCATGTTTTGTGCCATCACAGTGATGTTGTAGATCTGACCACATTGCAGACCATTCATTGAGCAGGTGGTGTTGGTGGTGTTACAGGTGACCATAGAGTCCTGGTCAGCCACAGCATGGACGGCGTATGAGCTGGCACCTCGTGCTGCAGCCCATATCACCTGGGCAGTGCTCATATTGTAGTGGACGGAGAGATTCATGGGGACACAGGGCTCTGGAGGGAGAAAGGGTTAACTTAGTCACAGACAGTTACATTCAGTGCAAAGGAAATGAATGAGAACTATGATAGTGCTCTACACTTGGGTTTAAATGCAGGTATACTATAATTTATGACATTTTCAAAATCGCAACAAAAATACATTCATTCACATTATTAATTTTTAAACTTTGAATGTAAATAAATTGAGATAAAAAAATCACGTACAAAGCTTTAAAAAAAATAAGTGACAGGGGAGGTGGGGGTCTGGGCTATTAATGCTTTGTTAATTAATTGGCCCCTAGCCTACTATCATTTTGCAAAAGTGGTCTCCTGGTTGTGAAAAGGTTGATCTCCCACTAACACATTAGCTGACATGCCACAAAAGGTAAACCTGCCGTACCTGTGGCGAGATGTCCTGCCATGTGAGCAGTTTTGTTGCAAGTATTTCCCACAGCGTTCACAGTGACATTGTATTCCTCTCCACACTGCAGCGCGCTCAGCTCACAGTTGGTGTTGTTGGTGGTGCAGCCGGTGGTGCGACCTGATGAAGCCCTCAGCTCAGTAACATAGGACACGACTCCAACGCTGGGCTGCCAGGATATTGTCACAGAGTTGGCGTCACAGTCCATAACGGCTGTGATGCTGCTCGTCTGGCAAGGTCCTGTTGGGGTAAGAAGAATATAACTTTACTTTTAACAGCCATACCATCATCACACTATATAGCAAAGAAGCTTGTTCTGTTCCTTTGTATGTTTTGTATGCATGGTGTGAATGTCCTTTCCAAATCTTGAGCATAGTTTATCTACAAAATGTACTGAGGTAAAACGTTGAATGATAAGTTGCGTGATTTTCTTATAGACTTTTAACAAGAGGATTCGCTCCGTGCTATAGAATGCATTTTCTTTGCTTGTCAGACCTAGAGTTTGGTGTCTGTCTTTACCTGATGTAAGTGAGACGACTGTGCTGTCAGAGCTGTTGTACTGCTGACCCAGCGCATTGACCCACACGTTGTACTCTGTGCCACACATCAGCCCTGAGACAACACATTGGGTGCTTGTGTCTGTGCCAACACAAAAATCTGAGTGTCCACTTTGGTTTTCAAAGTAGGCGACATAACCCACAGCGAGGTCACTCTGCTGCCAGGAAACAGTCGCAGTGAGTTGTTCACATGCCATACTGACTTGAACGTTTGTGGGTGGGCAGGGTTCTGAAAGACGGAACATTTTTTATTATTAAATTGTTAAGATTGTAAATATTTTCATATTTTCTTTTTCTCCATGAGATGGCAAACCTGTTATGAGGTGTCGAGTTTCAGAGATCATACTGGCACAGACAGAGTTTCGTGCCATCACAGTGACGTTGTAGATCTGACCACACTGCAGACCATTCATGGAGCAGGTGGTGTTGGTGGTGTTACAGGTGACCATGGAGCCCTGGTCAGCCACAGCATGGACGGTGTATGAGCTGGCACCTCTTGCTGCCGCCCACATCACCTGGGCTGTGCTCACATTGTAGTGGACGGAGAGACTCATAGGGACACAGGGCTCTGGAGAAAAGAAAAGGATGTGAAAAGGAAAGTGATACAGTAAACAGTGACTATAGTGGTTTGTTCAGGTAAGAAATCCTCAAAGATTGTGGTCATTATTGTTCACTTGCACTGATTTGCTTGAAGTAAATCAGGCTCTCCCACTGATCAACATGCTCCCAGGCCTAACAATTGTAGTCAAGGACCGACTAGAGCCAGATGTTTGAGACACAGCTCAAAATGCAGGTATTTGGTGCTCATCCATGTCCCAACAATGGTCAAGTCATGATAACATATATTTGTTATACCTGTTACCAGCCAGACGGGGGTGCTGGCAGGGCCAAGACAGCCTGTGTGCATGGCCTCCACTACAACAGAGTAATGCTGTCCACAGACCAGGTCGTTGAGGTCACAGGTTGTGCCCATCTCACTACAGGAGGAGTTGTGTCCATTCAAAGAGGTTGCCTGGACGCTGTAGGCTGTGGCTGCAGATGCGCTACTCCAGCTGACCACAGCATTATGTGTAGTACAATTCAGTTCAGCTGACACAGTGGTGGGAGGACATGGGGCTAGATAAGAAGAAAGACGTAGTTGAGAATTAAAGACCAGTGAAAATACTTTAAAAATAGTTTGACATTTTGGGAAATATGCTTATTTGTTTTACTGCATGTGGCTGAGCTAACAAAAACCTAAAAATACTTTAAGGTGATTTTACACAAATAAAAACTGTTGTGAATATTATATTCCTGCATATAGATTCCAATATCCTGGTATATCCTATTTGTTCAATTCATACAAAAGCTTAAGCTTTATGTCTTGCAATGTCAGCAAGGTGCAATAACTTCATTTATCTCTGCAGGTTGCTACCCGTGTCCTCCTGTTTCCAGTCATTATGCTAATCTAAGCAAACCAGTTGCTAGCGGTAGCTTCATATTTAGCATACAGCCCAGTGGTATCAATCTTCTCACCTAACTCTCAGAAAATAAGCAAATAAGTGTGTTCCTAAAGTAAACTATTCCCCTCAGAAATCTTCTTAAAGTTAATCAGCGTACCCGAGAGCTTCTCTAGAGGAGTGCTCATCTCACTCATGCACACATTAGTGTGTCCCATCACAGTGAACCTGTAGAGCTGACCACAGGTCAGGTTTAGAAAGGCGCAGCGGCTCTCAGGGGATTCACAGGTGTAGTTTACACCTGATGCAGACGTGGCTTTAGCAGTGTAGTTCTGTGTTGTGCTGCTATGCCCGTTCCACTTTACTGTCATGACATTGCTGCTACAGTTCTCCTCGACAGTGGTGTTCTCAGGTATACACGGAGCTAGAGGTGGTTAAACACATTTTCATTAAAATCGTATTATTTCTTCAGCAAATATAATGTCAGTTTTGCATGTCAATGTGCTGCACTGACCAGACTGAACCTTGTAGTCAGATCCAGCTATGATTTCGCAGTGAATGGAGGAGGAGTCGACAGCCACCTCGTAGAGCTTTCCACACAGCAGGTCATGAATGGAGCATGAGTTGGAGGTTGAGTTACAGGAAGCTCTGTGTCCATCGGTGCTGATGGCCCAGGCGGTGTAATCGTCTGAGCCAGGGGTCTCTGTCCAACTCACATTCATCACGTTGGTATCACAGTCTAACTTGGCTGAGACGTCCTCTGGGAGACAGGGAGCTACGGGAGAGAGTTTGATGAAAGGTCAGAGCATACTCAATAGCAGGGGGGTTTACAAGTCTGTGACCGTGGACATCCCTTCAAATAAAGTTAACAATAAAGGCCCCACCACCCTTTAGTGCACTTGCTTATTTTCACTGAATTCCTAAATGCCAATTTGGATCATGAGTTTAATATTTGATCCAATAGACAAACCAAGCTCGGAAAACCTAATGTGCTGTTTAGCAGAACTTTAGACTATTTGTTTCTGACCCTAGGGTAGTGGGAAAATGGTAACCCTCTCTACATCCCATTCATTCATTAGTCTTAACTGCTTGGTTGTGCCTCAGGATGTGCTATCTTCTTCACTGTGATCTATATAAGACTACGTTCTCTTTTTTTCTCTATTTATTTTTATAAATAAATAAATATAGTTGCCATTGTCAAATGTCTCTTTTATCAGAAATGTCATGGTTGAGGTCCTTTTTATATCTTACCAGACTCAAAAGTAATGTCAGCATCTTTGCTGCTGTTGCAGCTGTTAGTGGAAGCCACCAGTGTAGCTGTGTACTCCCTGCCACAGTGAAGTTTCACAGCGCAGGAGGTGTCGTTGGAGGAGCAGGAAGCTACTTGTCCGTGCTCTCCCGTCACCTCCACAGTGTAGAAAGCTGCTCCGCTGCTCTCAGACCAGGAGAAGTTCCCTTTGTTTGTCCCACAGTCCACATGAGCAGTCAGGTTGGTTGGCTGACAAGGCGCTGCAAGAAGTGAAAAACTGATTTAAGATTATGAACTTTTTTCACTTTCAGTTAATCTCTTGCAGATGTTACCATAGAAACACATCCTACCTGTGCTTATTTCTAAGGGATGACTGTAGCTGCTGCGGCAGTTTCCATCCTGTGCTGCCACACAGAAAGCATATCTCTGTCCACACAGCAGGTTAGTCAAAGTGTGTGAGGTATTAGAGGTAGCGAGCACTGAATGAGTAGGTGTGCCTATCATCTCAGTTTGTAAAGTATAGTTGGTCCCTGACACCTGACTCTGGTCCCATGTGAGGCTCAGCGTGTTATCATTGCAGCTAACTTGGCCCAGCAAGTTGGTGGGTGGACACAGAGCTAGGATAATACAGAATGGATAAGGAAAGTATAAGTTATGATTACTGCATCTATATTTCAACAGTTTTCACATAACCGTTTCCTCTCACCTGTTCTCAGCTCCACGGCTGAGCTGGGCTCGCTCCAGCAGCCTCTGTCTACAGTAACAACAGTAACAGCATAGGTTTCCCCACAGAGGAGGTCAGTGAAATTGCACGAGCTGGAATAGTTAGAACTGCAAGTTTGATTGTGTCCATCTGCAGTTGCTGTTGCAATGTACATCTCAGCCCCAGTTACACGAGACCATGAGACAGTGCTGTCGTCGCAAGCCAGGGACACGGTGACATTACTGGGAGCGCAAACACCTGCAGAAAGGGAAAGAATTGTTTAATGTTGAGCTAAAATGTGAGGATATCTTAGATGTAGATTATGGTTTCAAGAGTTTCAGCACCTGCTTCGAAGATGTAAACGGCACTTTGGTGTCCTGTGCATGTCGCAGAGTATGGTGTGACTGTGATGTTATAGGTTTCACCGCAGTGGATGTCAGATAGCGGACAGCTGGTAGTGTTGGTGTGGCAGTGGTGTGCATGTCCATTCATGCCCGTCACTGTCACATTGTATCCCACAGCACTGGGGCTTCCTACCCACGAGACCAGGGCTGAGCGGTTGAAACAAACCAGTGTGGCGCTAACATTCTGCGGGGCACACGGGACTGTGGAGCAAAAAAAAACAAAACGAGGAAGTTATTTACTAACAGTGCATCATCTGGGACTTTGTCAGGTCAAGAATTTCATTCAATTGCTTTCGATTTTGAGAAATGTGCTTTCTTGCCAAGAGTTGACTTTATATCATACACTACATATCATACATACAAAACGACTTCATTACCTTTATAATCAGTTTGACTAGTTTTTCTTAATTTTGCCTGGTTTTTAAGCTCTGCATAGGTGGAAGGATTACCTGTTTCCAGAGATTCACTGACACTGGGTATGCTGATGCACTGCTCCCCCTGAGCCTGGATGGTTAAATTAATATCCAAGCCGCAGGGAAGATTGTGGAATAAACAACTGGTGTTTGGTGTTGAGCAGCTATCCTGATAGCCTCCTCCTGCTACCTGAGCCAGGAAGCTGAGGCGTCCCACAGGGTCCGTCCAACTGAACTCTGCTGTGTTGGTGCCACACGTATATAGCTTTGATACGATTGCTGGAGAACAAGGGGCTGAAAAGAAAGCAGAAGAAACAGTGTATCTATGTGTTTAGCAGAAAGCATATTAACAATTCTCTTACAACATGCACACACTTACCTGTGGTAACGTTGGTGCTTGAGCCAGGTGCACTGTCACAATGGCTTCCTCGTGCAATGACTGTGGTCATGTAGGTTTCACTGCAGTGCAGATCTGTCAGGGTGCATGTAGCAGTAGCTGAGCTGCATGAAACTGTGTGCCCGTTTGGTGCTGTCGCATTAACTACGTAACCTGTGGCATCAGTCATCGACGTCCATGACAGAGAGGAAGAATTGGTGCCACAGATGAGGGTGCTGTTCTGGATTGAAGGAGAACAGGGAGCTGGAAAGGAGAGAAGAAGGGGAGACTGAGTTGTTTCTAAATACCTTAAAGTAAATAAGTTCTCTTCTTACATTTAAATGCTTAAGGCTGTTCAGGTTTCCTTCTTTTCTACCTGTCATCAGGTTTGTACGGATGCTTCCAGTGCTGTTACAGGTGGCATCCTCAGCAATCACAGTCAGGTTGTAAACCTTTCCACACTGCAGCTGGTTCAGCTGACAGGAAGTCATACTGCTCCTACAGGAAGTAAAGTGCTGAGAGCCGTCCTCTTGAGCGAGTACCGTGTAGGCCACGGCCCCGACAGCAGCTTCCCAGGTCACCACGACTGCATCTGAACCGCACTGGAGGACACTGGTCACATTCATAGGGTCACACGGTCCTGGCATACAAGGTAGAGAGAGGGAATGAATCACATGATATAAAGTGAAAAAATGTTTCACATAAAATATTCAAAAATACGTAAAGTCAACCTGTTATCACAACAGTTTGACTGGGTAAGCTGGTGCAGTTTCCCTCAGATTTCACGGTGACGTTGTACTGGCTTGCACACTGCAGGCCGGAGACAGAGCATGTGAGGTTTGAAGAAGAGCAGGTTTTAGAGAAGCCGTTGGGGCCCTTCACTGTTGCTGCATAGGAGGTGGCACCAAAAGAGGCGTTCCAGGAGGCCAGGAGAGAGTTTGTGCCACAGTCTGTCACTGCTGTTAAATTGTGAGGGGGGCAGGGTGCTGTAGGAAGAGCAGAGGGCTTGAAGTAAATCAAAGTAACAAATCATTGATACGTTCAGTTTTCAGTGGAAATGATCATCCTTACATCATCCACATCTTTATTACCTGTCTCAACAATCTGTGGCGGGCTAAATCGTCCACTGCAGCTGCCAGAAGAAGCCTTAACAGAGACATTATAAGTATGTCCACACTGAAGACCGATCAGCCTACAGCTGCCACTGCTAGTTTGGCATAAGACTGAACTGATATTTTCAGCCAGAGGAACAGCAGCGACACTGTAGTTGAGGGACACAGCTGAAGAAATGTTCCAGCTGACCGTCGCATCATTCGTGCCACACATCAGCCTCGTACTGAAGTCCTCTGGAGGGCATGGTACTAACACGAGACAAAACATTATTTTAATTATTCAAAAAAGTTATTTCTCAGTTAAAACTTGTTCTTGAAGGAATAGTCAGATATTATGGGAAATATGCCAGCCGTTTTCTTGCTTGGCAAAAGATGGGAAGGATGATACCTCTAAATATGAAACTAACAACAGCGGGTTAACAAATCCCTGCATGAATTCAGGAAAGGAAGACACTGCAGCCTCTAAAGTGTCAATGTGAAATTCAACATACATCACAGAAAATGTCCAACAATTCTCTTAATGCATTTTATTTTAGTTAGTGTATATTGTCATTGCAGAATAAGATGAAAAGCTCCCCTCCTAAGCACAGTATTTGAGCCTAATATTATGATATGTTTTCACAACCACAAATATTGTTGTCCATTTAATGAGAATTACGGCTAGAAACACTATTCTAAAGTCACTACTATTATTTATTTAAACCTATGTTTGGCTCTTACCATCAGAGTTAGTCTTAGTCACAGAAGAAGTGTGATGTGTCTGATTAAACGTGGCCAAATGTCTCTCTCACTACCTGGGTTTTGTCTGAAGGGGGCACTGTAGTTGCTGACGCACGTGCCATCTGTTGCAGTCACAAGGATGTCGTAGGCCTGGCCACAGACCAGGTTACTTAGAGTGCAGTTGGGGCTGGTGCTGCTGCAGGTCAGGTTCTGTCCGCTGCTCAGGGCTTTCAGGCTGTAGCTCACTGCATTGGCACTAGGTGGCCAGGACACCTGCGCAGTGGCAGCGCTACACATCCGCTGACTGGATATATTAGAGGGAGAACATGGCTCTGGAGAGGGAAACAAAACAAACTTGGGTACATCTTATAAATAACATTGAAAGCACTATTTAAGATTTTCAGCTGGTCATTGTTGTTTTACCTGTGTTCAAAGACACAGTGTCACTCATTTGACCTGTGCAGGTGTCATCAACTCCTGACACACCAATAGTATAAACCTCCCCACACTTGAGTCCAGGGAGGCTGCAGGAAGTGTTGTTGGACATGCACTGTGACCTGTGACCCCCGCCACTCACAGCAACAGCAGTGTAGTTTTTGGCACTGTCACTGGCCACCCATGACACAGGAACTGGGTCCAGAGCACATGTGTGCATGGCTTTGACATTTGTTGGAGGACACGGCACTGAAGAAAAATAGAGATGAAGTAGAGGTTTGAGATAGAATTGATTTTGCATCCTTAAAGGTGATAAATCTGCATTTCTCACATGTTTGCACCGTGACCTCTGTGCTCGGCAGACTGAAGCACGTCCCGGTGACAGAGAAGGCGATCACAGAGTAGACGCTTCCACACATCAGTCCTCCTGTGGTGCACTCTGTTTCTGTGGAGTTACAGTGCAGAGGCTGACCCATTCCTCTGGAGATGATGGTGGTGTAGTTTTCTGTAGAAACTGAGATGTTCCAGGTGACCGTCAGCTCGCCGGTAACACAGGCCACACTGGCCATCACATCCTCAGGACCGCATGGCACTAAAACAAGAGGGGAGAAGACACATCATAAGTAATTTAAAATGGAAAACAGAAACGGTTGAACCCTCTTAATTTACTACCTGAGTCCATGGTGATTTGTGTTGAGGTGGACTGACAGTTTCCATTATCGTAGGTGACGGTGACGTTGTACGTCTTTCCACAGGGCAGAGAGGGGATTTTACAGTTGTTCACCATGTTGCTGGTGCAGTTGAGCTGATCTCCGTTCTTATCCACCATGGTTGCTGTGTAGAGGCCTGTGGGCTTATGGTTCTGCCACACTATCAGAGCATGGTTGGCATCACAGTCTTTAAACGCCTCAATGTTTGTTGGAGGACATGGAGCTGATGGAGAGGCAGAGGATTTAGTTGATTAGATGCACAGTGCATCCAGATTTGAAGCCTTTTAAAAGGAGGTTTATGTTAGTAAACACTTGAAGGATAACCAGAGTTTCCAGTTGATGATGTATTTTTTTTAATGTTGTCCAACCCTCTGACCTACCTGTCATAAAGGTAACTTGGTTACTGGAGCTGCTGTTGCATTTTATGTTGCTGCCGATAACGCTGGCAGTGTAATTCTGTCCGCATCTCAGGCCTTCAATCAAGCAGTTGTTGCCCATTGAATTGCAACTGTGCACATTCCCATTGTCATCCTCAGCAACGGCAATGTAGAATATTGCACCAATGTTCATCGTCCAGTTAACTCTAGCAGAGTCTTGGCTGCAGTCAACTGATACTGACGCATTTATTGGCTTGCAAGGAACTAAAGAAAGCATACGTTTGTGTTAAGACAATAACAGGCAAAAATCTAATCATATGTAAGTATGTGTTTCACAGAGCTCCAAGTACATACCAGTCTGAGCAACGTCTCCCAGTACCCTTTGAGTGGAGCAGTTGTCATTGGAGGCAATGATCCACACACTGAGATGTTCCCCACATGGCACTCCCATCACCGCACAGCTGTTGGTGGAGGATGTGCAGTTGTAGGTTTCTTCAGTGTTCCCCTGTGCTTCCACAGTATAAGAGAGAGCTCCTGCTGCAGAGTCCCAGGTTGTGATCAGCATTTCAGAGTGACAACCATCTCCTGTCCTAACGTTTGTCGGGAGACAAGGAGCTGCAGGAAAGGACAAATACAATTTATCACTTCAATAAGGTTTGATTTTGAAATCAAGGAGCTCTACTTGTAACAGGCAGAACAAAGCTTAGTCTACAAACTTTGTTCTAGAGAAATATTTTCAACAAAAGTAAGAATAATGATGCTAAAATGTTCATTCCCTTCATCATCAAGATTCAAATCACAATTGCAATAGGAGTCAAAATCATCACAATTTTATGCGTTATATAAAAATCATTCAGTCCTAATACCAGACAAGCATTGAGAACACGTTTACTTATACTGTATGTATTTCGGCTTCATGATATTTTTATATTAACAAAAATGAAATCAGACTCACAGGTCCGGACAAACTCAGGATCGCTGGCTTCACTGTTGCATCCATGGCTGATGGCGTACACAGTGTACGTGTAGAACTGACCACAGCCCGTGTTCGTGAATAAACACTGGTTTTCTACCGTCCTGCACTCAGTCGTTTTGCCACTTTTGTCCACAGCCGTTGCGATGTAGTAGAGGGTGTTGTTGGTGGGCTGCCAGCTGAAGCTGATCACATTGCTCAAGCAATTGTGTTTTGTCACAGGATTAGCAGGAGCACAGGGGACTGGGGAAAAATGTAATTTGACAAAGAACAGTTATAAGAAGAGGGAATAAAAGGAAATGTTCAAAATCTTGCTGAATGTCGTTTGAGAAGTCCAGTTATGTTGAAATGAGTTGAGTTTATATTTTTCAGTCATTTTGTGATGCACTGTATTGGATTAAAATGATGCATTCACAGCAGATTCACTGGCCACCATTCACCTTCTATTGTTCAAAGGTTGTCAAATGGATACCGATTTTTGACTCCAGTAATTTAACTCTTTGCGGCATTCAACACTTCATTGGAGTAAACAGGCAATTATGCTGTGTGTGTGTGTGTGTGTGTGTGTGTGTGTGTGTGTGTGTGTGTGTGTGTGTGTGTGTGTGTGTGTGTGTGTGTGTGTGTGTGTGTGTGGATATTTCCCTAGGGGGACTGTATGTGGTTTGTCTCCTTTACCTTTTCACTCTCCAGTAGGACGTGAGAGCTGACCTTTGAGATAAGGCCTTGACTTAATGGACTCTAATGTCTCTTGACCGACTGGTGTTGGATAGCTTGTCTTGGTGGCAAAAGAGAGTGTGTGTTTCACCCCTTGGCTTGAGAAAATACTATAGGAGACAATAGGAGGAACCTAAACAGCTTCCCAAGAGGACTAACTTATGGGGAAGTTTTTTGATAAAGAGCTTTGAGTGTGTTCTGAAGTGTGAGCATGTGCTACAGTGAGAGGTAACATGAGAAGGTGTAGATATGTATGGGTGAAACGTATACAGACATTTGATGAGGCACAATGAAAGGGGGGGACAATACATACATTCACAAGGAAATGACAGACAAATATAAGTCATCTTTTGTAGTTTACTTAAGAGCAGATCCTCTGCCTACCTGTCTCGAACAAGGAACTGACGTTCGAGATGCTCTCACAGTCGTCTGAGATGGCTGTTACATGGACCTGGTACTTCTCACCACACTTGAGCATGGTGATATGGCAGCTAGTAGAGGCCGATGTGCAGTTAAGGGCCGCGCCAGTGCCATCCATGGCCGTTGCCCTGTACAAGTTGGCCCCAAATACCAAATCCCAAGTGACTGTCACCAAGCCGCTTGTGCAGCTGTACTCAGCTGAGACGGCCGTCACCGGGTTAATGGCTGAGGAAACAGATACAGGTTTTCGGAATATGTTTGCTTCTTAATCCTAATGTTCTGGAGGCCCTTGGCTCTCTTCAGCAGTTAAAACAAAACATACATAACATTGTTTTATAGGCACGATACCATGAATTTTTTCAAATTTAATTGCTTATGATTGTAATATTCACTTTGCCTAAAAGTCTTATTTGGTTTTCCGTTCGTTCTAGAGGTCTAACCGGGTTAAGGGGACTTTTTAGTCAACTTAATTATTATTTGATCTTATTATTTGAGAAATGAGTTGAATACTTCTAATTAAGTAATTTCCGTATTTTGTTGCCTTCATTAATATACAAATTCAGATTTTGGTAAAAGGGACGAATTACCCCTTTATTCCTTTATACACATTGATTGATTGAGCAATTATGATTTTCACACATGCAGCAACCGGAGCCGAAATCATCCAGGAAGTAAGGTTGTAGTTGGTCAATACAACACAAAAAGGCAAGTGTATCCATCCTGCTCCTGAGATACTCACTAGAGGTGTTGTATGTAACGTCAGAGGGCTCCCCAGGAATTAAGAAGCCGTTGACTGAGGATATTCCCACTGTGTATCTGGAACAGGGCTCCAGACTATCGATGTCCATGGTGGTTGTTGAGGTTTCTCTGATGACCGGCAAATTGTTGGGGTTGTCGTTGTCACTCACGGCCACTTGATAGAGCAAGACCTTACTGACAGTGTTCCACGTCACTCGAGCTGTGCTCTTCCCCGTCGATACAATGGATACTCCTGTTGGTGACTGCACCACTACCAGGAGAAATCACAGGTGTTAGTCTTATGCATTTATGAATCCTTATTCATGTTTCTATATATCCGTAACTGTAAAGGATTGGTTCAAACTACTGTAAAGTCTTTATTTTTAAGAAACCAAGCTGATCCGCATTACATAAATGAAACCCTCTGAAAAACAACAAAACCTGCATTTCTTTGCACTTACATGTTGTGATTGTCCTCGTATTACTTTTGGCCCCTCTTCCAGCACTGTTTGATGAGTAGACATAACAGTCGTACGTTGTAGAAGGAATTAGGCCGTCCACTTGTCCAATGAAGCCTGTGAAGGTCTGGTTGTATTGTTTTGGGGAATAACTAAACGACTCCTTCACAAACATGGTGTAGCTGTCTGCCCCAATCACGCTAGACCACTGGAACTTTATAGATGTACTGGAAATAGGTTGTGAGAAGGTGATCTGAGATGTGGCAGGCACTGTGGGAATGAAAGATGAAGAAATCTGCATTATTTAACACAGTTGCTCTTCAGTTTCATTTATATGGTTACTTTTTTAAATTGTGTCTTTACCTGTCTTAGTGGTTACAGAGTTTTTGCACACCAAATTGGTATATTGAAAGACCTTCAGTGTGACTTTATATACATGTCCGGGTCTCAAACCCTGAATCAGCCTTATTGTGCTGGGTGCAGATTGCAGCACAACCACTGGGGCGATGCTGGTGTAGTTCTCAACCCTCAGGTCCAGTAAATAATACGTAGATCCATTGTAGCTGTTCCATATCACATTCAGTGTTGATGCTGAAGGTGAAGTCACTGACTTTATACTACATCCTGAAAAAAAGAAAGAAGAGGAATAATATATGTCTAGGAATATCATTTTCATACCTTCTGAGATAAAAGGTTACAATAAAATAATTTAATCTGTCTGTTTTTTTACTGGGGGCAATATCAAACCATGGACTATTGTGAGGAGATTATTATATGTATACTAAATGTATTATGTATATATAATTATATATCATTTTTAATGTTCTTTGTTTTATCATTAATATATATTTTCTGAATGCATTTCCCCTCTGTGGGACGAATAAAGGTATGTGGATTCTGAATTGATTCTGAAAAAATATATTAATATATAACGTGTTTGGTTGCGAAAAAAAGTGTTTTTCTGTGCTGCAAACGTCCAGCTGCATGCTCAGAATTAAGACACAAATCCTTTTCCATACGCTTAAATCAGAAACACTAAGGATAGCTTGTTTTAAAAAAAGAAAGGAACATGTTTAAAACGTTTTGGCATTAATAAACACATTTACGGTTAGAGTGACTGGTAAACAGGGAAGTCTATTATATACTGTATAAAGCGGTGGCCCTCCAGTGGTTAGCAGCAGCTACTTTTATTTTCAATTAATCAAAGCCCCAATTAGGATAAGTCATACATAATTCAATACGACAGAAGAGAAGATGACTATATGAAGATTCACTGTGTTGATATTTAAATGAGAAACCTATTAAATACAAACATTCATATCATTATCTCTAACTATCGTGCCATCTCAGCGATGGACCAAAAAAAATGTAAGCATTTGTCACAGTCTCCTCTCACATCAACACTATCAGCAAAACAGAACTCACCTGTAGCCAAAACATGTTGTGTCTAAGGAAAATAAAAATATTGGACATCATTAAAATATGAATCAACAAGGATGAAATTAAAGCAAAACAGAAACTTATTTATAAAAAATAAAAAGCATAATTACCTGTATGACAGACAAAAGGATGAGTGAATAAAACACCCACATCATGTCCATTGTGATTGTCCGAGTTTCAGTGCGTTACATCCATAGGTGGGTTCTTCCCACAGCAGCTCATCTGCTATCTTTAACGGCTGAGAGTGTAGATCAACATTATGGGAACCAATCAGGACGGCCTAAATGAGGACAGGTGAATGCCTGGGGGGCTCCCTGTCATCATAAGGAGGAAACAAAGTTAGGTGTAGGTAGGGATTCTTTCAAAATCCCCCACCCCCCATTACGCTCAATCTGCACTTCCTCCGTCTTCCCGGAATATTTTATTTAGGTAACTCTTGAGTCTTTATCGGACCAACATTGCTTAGAAGATGACAAGGGATTTTACTCTAAATGTCATTATTTTTTTCTATAACGTTGTGTTTTTAGTATATGGAACAGGAAGTAATACGATCCCCTTTGTATGACATAGAAGTCACTGAAAAGTGAATTGAATTCCCCCTTCTATCCAATCCTGGATTGATTTTGGAAATCTTTAATGTTGTTCATTTGGTAATAAGAGAGGCCCTTAGTGGACTTGTGCCATGTTAAAAAATATGTTGTTATTATTGTGTTAATATTTTTGGTTTATTGTTTTTTGGATTTATAATAAATCTTGGTACTTAACTAGGTTTGTTTCGTTGGGATTAAAAGATGTAAATAAGCATCATGAAGTCTTAAGATATGATCGATTTCTGGGACACATTGAAACCTACAGCGCATTTCATATCATGTCATAATCTTTGGACGGATCTACAAATGAAGCTCCAGTTTCACCCATTGTAAAGAATTATGTGAAAACCTCACTTCTTGTCTACTTGTAATACAACACTTATATTCTCACTCCATGAAAGTGGACACAGACAGTTACACATTTAAGATAAGATAAGATAAGATGTACCTTTATTAATCCCCGTGGGGAAATTCAAGTGTTTATGCAGCAACAGAGAAGAGGAAAAACAGTACAGATTCACACAGAGATAAGAAACAGAAATTAAAATTAAAATATATATATATATAGATAAGTAATGAAACTATTGTTAAAAATGTACACATGTATGTGTGCAGAAAGAAAATGCAGGTCAAAGTTATTCTTCTAAAGTGCAGGCTTTATTTGCAGTCCGGGTTATTGTCAGTGAGTCACGTGGTTAACCCCTTGTTGTGCAGCCTGATGGCTACAGGCACAAAGGAGTTTCCCAGGCGCTTAGTGCTGTGTCGAGGTGAGATGTGTCTGTGGCTGAACGTACTCCTCATCTTCACTAGCTTCTTTGGTGGGAGGGGTTATCCAGGATGCTGTCCAGTTTCCTCCTCGTCCTCCCCTCAGCCACCTCCTCCAGATTGTCCAGTTTAACTCCAACAACAGAGCTATCCTTCCTCACGAGCTTGTTCAGCCTGTCAGCATCTCTTTTGTTAGTGTTTCCCCCCCAGCACACCACGGCTCATCATCACTGTGACATTGTTTCAAATATACATTTCATGATTGTTTTCATACTACATATTACTGTTTCAAAGAGAGACATCCTTAGGGCTGTTACCTAAAGATAAAGCCAGGAGTGTTACATGATAATAAGAATGCCTATTAGGTGTCTTTCTAGATATTTATTAACTTCCCCACAATCCTGGTTGACATTATTTGCTGTACAGGACAAAGAGCACCAAAGACATTGAATTTTATTGTATTTATTAATATTAGCATATATAACAAAAAATATGCATACAAACCATATGATCTGTTTTGTCCATCTAAATCTCTAATACGTTGTATGCTGCTGGTTCCCTCTCCTCTGCTAATATGAAATATGTGAGTAATTTCTGACTCAAACCCTCTAAGAGCTTGTGATCATGTATATTTCTTACATGTTACTTTTTCATAATTCATTGATTGATTGTTTTATATGAGGGATTATTAAAAACATTTTTCCGCATTACAAAGTGTAGTGAAACAAAAACCATTATTGAATCATACCTTTATTAGCAGCATAAGGAACTACAAGGAGATCCTGTTTATAATGTAATGTACAGAATCCTAATTTTAAGCTCTTTCTATTCTTCTTATTGCGTTACCTATACTGTATATGTGACGGTTTGTTGTGTTGAGATAAAGACTGCTAATGAGCTCTTCCCGTTGTTTTATCTTCAGCACATCACGTCCCATTGTAAACATCAAAATGTGTCGGGAAACTTATGTCTGCCACTTATGGGAAATACACTTTCTTGGACACCTGCGCGTGTTGTTAAGAGTGCCAAGTAATTTTCAAACTCTGGGATATCTGGCTATCCTGCTTGTTTGGGTGGGAAGTTTACTGGAAGAAATAAAGCTATAAAGTTCTGTATATTGTGAGGTGTATAAAAAAATCTCTACTGGAAGTCCCTTAAATATAATCAAGACCACAAAAACCTGATTATGGTAAGCAATAGAAAACAGAAGCAGTGCCAAAAACACAGCTGAGTAAGAAAAGTAATTGCACATTGGCTTGATAAAGACTAGAAAGCAGTAAACAATTGCTGGATGTATTATCCAAACTGCCGAAATGATTTACTATGTTAAAAGTTAGAGAAAGCGAACTGCAGATCAACAGTGGAAAGAGAAACCTGATACATACTCAAAATAAGGCTACGTTTTATTGTTTAACTGTTGAACTAAAGAGTATAAAACACATAACGGACCCCAGAGGATGTTCTCTTTATTCATGATAGTGGCGAGGACGTTGTTTTAATAATCCCCCTCTTGGATCAGGACAGAAATAGACATTCATTGTTACCAGACAATGTCTCATAAATATTCAAGAATGGGAGTTTGTATTAGACATTTCATATTACAAAGGTTAAATCTGCTGCTGCAATAATAAGATATCCATACTTTTCTTTTGTTGATTATGAATTGTAATATAGTGATATGTTAAATATAATTTTAACAATGTTTAGAATAAACTAAACATTTGTCAATTTTCACACAGTGATTTGTCCGTACTGTCTCTGGATAATGTATATGCTTATGACATTGATGTCGCAACAGCTATATAAATAATTACTGATTTACAATTGGTTGAATGGCAAACATAACTTGAGAAATAATTAAAATATAATGCACGTTTTTATCACAAACGGTATAAATGATCCTTAACCCTCTGTGTAGGCCTCATAAAAGCAGGTGTTATAAAATAAGTGTTAGACATATTGAGTCAATTTGAATATGTGCAACTCAATTTCAAAACCTGAGAGCTAACATGATTTCTGCAAACAAGTCATTCATTTGTGTTTTATTCAGTAGGTATTTCATAACAGTTCTTCTGAATGAGTAAGACCTACTTCAGGATGTTTCTGGATTATTTCACGGGACTGAATATATCTCTCCCACACACCTGAACAAAACCTATATTACTTGCTAAAGAAAACGGACACAAGATGATTGACAGCACACTGTGTTGTAACGGTGAAACTTTATTCTTTTCGTCTGTCAACGGAGAGAAAACAAATCCAATGATAGCAGAAGTAACACTGAATCCATCTCCAGAAATCGGATCAGACGTATCATCCACATGGCATGCATGACTCCGGGCTGACGAGATGGATACCTGCTGCCCCACTTTTGACTGACCCCCTCCTGGGTCACCATGCTGCTCCACAGCCCAAAGACATGTCGTACGGTGCCGTGTGGAGGCCCTCTACTTGGAGAAGTTCTATGTTCTTGTTTTGAATTCATTTAGTGTTTGAATTACTTTTGCCGTGTTACATTTACATGGGAGGTTCACTGTTAAGCTTCTATTAATATAGCTTCTTTAACATTTACCGTTGAGGTTACATCAAGATTCATTTTGCCAGGGCAACTGCATTGCTTTAAAACATGAAGATCAAAAACATGCCTATTATAAAATGTAACAATATGGAGGATATCTTTCAAAACCATTGGATACCTTTCCAAAGTTATCAATTTTAAACCCCTCTTTAATATATTTTATTGTTTTAATATTCTCTAAAAGGCTTTTTTTTTTTCAAACATCAGTAACAAAAAATCAAGATTTCCTTAACAAGAGTGAAATTTCATCAGGGTGTATTGGGTCTCAACAGTTGTGGTTGGTAATGGTCTTCTGTCTTTGCTGAGTGTTGGCGGTAATGGGGTGGGGGGTTTTCACTGTAGGTCTAGAAAGATAAGAGAGAGAGAGAGAAATGATGAACCTGGATATGGTGGAAAAGGTGTTTATAGGGCTGTGCAATATCTCAATACTATGTAGAACTAGATATCCTCTTAGATTTTGGATATCATAATATTGTAATATGGCATGTGTTGTCTTTTCTTGGTTTTAAAGGATGCATTTCAGTAATTAATGTCATTTTCTAATATTAATTATTTGTTGACTAAGTCATTATATCAACATACCTGAACATATTATATGAAAGCACCATTAGTCAACCTTTCAATGTCTTTGCAATATAAAAATCAAGGTTTTCGGTAAAAAAATATTGTTATTATTTGATATACTCCATCGTCCAGGCCTAATATCTCATCATAGCTTCAGTACTTCAATTCATCACACACAATGAGTGGATGTTCTGTGCAAAAAGAACATTCTTTGTGAAACAAAAATGCTAAAAGCAGAATACCGCTTAGTCAAACTGAGTCAGGGGTTATCAAATATCCCTCTTCTTATCTATTATCACAAACACAACATGATGCCCGTGTGATGCTCCTGCAGCATTTCTCCATCGTCATTTACCTTGATCATTCATCCCATGTTTTATGGGATATAAGTCCCTGAAGTGAAATACGGATAGAGGTCAGCTTCACCCGTGCTTGTATATATGCTACATTTTCTACTTAAACACGCCTATTGTTATACCAGCACACTATAGGCACAGTCAATTTAATGATGCTCTAGATGCTGTCACAAGATACCCTCACGCTGTAAAGTAGCACTATGGATGTTCCCTGTGAAATCAGCTTTCATTCAATTCTTTCACACATTTTCACAATCTAGAAGAAACACTTGCCATGTAGGGGAAAGCAAGTTGTTTGTCTCATGTCGTTACATAACTCCAAACGTCTGAAAATATATGGTTCTTACCCGGAGGGAGATGAGTAACAATACATTACCGCAATTAATCCACACTTCGTCTTCCGCGAGAAATCACTTAAGAAGGAGAGAGATAAAGTTTCAGTGCGTTAGCAGGTGTCAGACAGCTCATAAATTAATGAAAGTTGAAATGAAAAGTATTGATATTTTGATAAATGAGATTATTCCCATCCTATTTGTTCTCTCCTGTCTCACCCAACTCTTAGCAAGATGCAACTAACAAAACTGCAATCTATTCCTTTAACTACTGCAAACTAACAGTGAAGTTTATAGGATACTTACGCATGCCAGCATTACTTCCTGGGCAGGGAACTGAGAATACAACGAACATTAACACATTAATTAAACTTGTTTCTACAAATAATCCGAATAAAAGTGTGATTAATGTATCTTTTAAAGACTGCATGCACTTCATGACTCACTGGAGTATCTCCTCGGTTGACAGAAGCTGACTTTGATCCCGTCCTGTCCCACTGGTGCCGCCACTACTTTGTAGATGTCCCCACACGTTCTTTCCTGGATATCGCAGAATTTGCTGCCGGCAGGTACGTTGCAGGTGTAGTTGGCTCCCGTCCCGTAAAGCTCTACTGTGTGGTTGTGCGTCTGAGGGCCCAGAGAGCGCCAGGACACCCGGAGGGAGTGGTTGGGCATGCGATAGAGCTTCACACTTGTCGGACAACAGGCCCCTGCAAGAATTAGTTTTGAGGAATTGAGTTAGGTGTGTTAACAAAAAGTTATCTGGATTTATATTCCCTACATGTGTGTATTTGCCCTTACCTGATGAGAATCCATGATATTTGCACTCTGACTTGTGTCCTGTGCTGCTGATGGCTTCCAAGTGCACACTGTAGTTGGTGCCGCAGGTGATGCATCCCATCAGGCAGTGGTTGTCGAGAGTGTGGCACTTAGCGTGTCCGCGTGGGGACGTCAGGGAGGTGAGGTAGGAGCGAGCTCCGCTGCCCGGTGACCAGGTCACATTTGTCATAGCCTGGGTCACCTGTGTCACATTTACATATATGGGGCAGCAAGGACCTTGGGGAGTAAATTACAGAGCAATATTTAAGAACGGAGTAAAGATATTGTTACAAATTATTTAATAGTGACTGTAACTTAAAAGATTTACATTTATTTTGTAAATTATTTGTAGGTCTGTTACATGAACTAGAGACTACCCAACACTACCTTTTTAATCTCTTATTCTTATTATGGGAAGCCTATTTTAGCCTAGTTTATGATTACCAGCAGGATCAGCATTTAACTCTAAATTCTAAGCTAAAATGGTTAGGCTACTACAATGTTATAACCAATCCTACCTGTTTCCAAGGTTTTACTGAATCCAGGGAGACTTCTCCCCACAGTTGTGATGGCTATTGCCATGACCTCATATGATGAACCACAGGGCAGCTGTGTGAGCTCACAGGACGAGTTTGTTGTCTGGCATGTGTGTGTGGCGTAGCGTCCGATTGCTTTAATGGTATAATTTGTGTTAGGGGTGTTAGGCGTTGTGATTTGAATTCTGAACGTGGAGTTGTTGGTCTGCGTCATATTCAAAATCTCTGGAGCACACGGAGCTGTTAAAAAAAAGAAAAGATAATTCAGCGTGGGTGAGAAAATGATTTTGGGGAATTTGATTTACAACGTTTATTCCTATTGTGTCAAAACAAATATACATCTTCTGGGTATAATATGTACCTGTATCTTCCTCAAGTTTAGGTACATCATTAATAAAAGGCTATTTATGTTTTTGTACTGAATAATTAATGAAAAAAAAATATGCAGAGGGACCCGGATGTTGTAATCCCATCATTTGGCCCCTATGTTAAATAGACTTCAAAAGCCAGGCGCTGTTTCTGTAACCAGTTCTCTTTATACGTCCATGTTAGGATGTTGGCAAGTTATCAGTTTCCAATTTATGTGCAAAGCTTACCAGCAGCTGATGGTGGCTTGAAGAAAATGAAAATAGAATCAATTGTCTCATATAGTTAAGATAAGAAAGCAAAAAGCAATTCTTCCCCAAATTTCAAACTAGCATCACTGTGTCACCATCTCAACGAATTCTATGAGTTCCCTTTCATGCGAGCATGTGTATTTAAGGAGGTGTGATGTCACGCTAAATAGCCCTTTAATACCTGTCTCTTGTGTGTGTGGTGTGCAGGTGTGGTTGCATCCTCGCAACTCGCTGCAAGGTGTGACGGTCACGGAATAAGCTGTGTTGCACGTCAAATCTGACAGTGCACACACTGGAGCTGTGTCGTTACAGTGGATGACGTTGTTTGTCTGAGCCGCCGTGGTCTGGTACAGCTCGGCCCCTTTGACTGGCGACCACATGATTTCGAGGGTCTCTGTAGAAACTAGCTGTATGGTCAAACCCTGTGGGCAACAAGGAACTGGGGGAGAGGCAGGGAGAAGAAATTCAAAAAGAGATGAGAACATTAATCAACACTTAAACTATGCAAAGTATCATACAGCTGATTTGATCTAGGCAGGCATTGTTTTTCTCCCGGTGTAGTTTATCATCTTCACACTCCATTCCTTTTTAAAAAGTTTTTATAGCATTTTACTTATCATATCGGTGTGGTTGTATGAGGTACTTATCCATCAGTGTATTGACTACAGTAAATAATCAGCTCGCCCCAAGGTTTAAGTGTTTGCCTTATTTAGAATGTTTTCACCTGCTCTTTTTCATCATGACATGTTAAAATGTGTGCTGTGGATAAGGATTATTTTTCAGAAAATTCCCATGCCGGAGGACTCAGTGAAGATCCGTTATCTGAGATAATTCAGCTGCCAAAAACTCTTGCGTTCATGAGCTATGACGTTAGAAATGCAAATCCCAAAAACAAACCAAATGAGGTATGTGTTACAATGGATAATGTAGATTTGGGGGTTTCTTAAAGGGTGCTGTTGAGTAGCAACAGGTTACATTTCTGTGATGCTTCTGAAGAAAGTCAATGGTGTTCTTTGAGAGATTTATGGTTGTCATGGAAAGTAATAACTATGTGAAGTTAATGAGGTACATTATATAAATCCATTAATATGACCCTTTGATAACAAAAAACATGTATTTGTGGTGGTGCTACGTGTGTGCTTCTGGTCATACTGGTGGTGTAGTTGCGGACGTCTGCGTAAGGGCTAGACCCGGCCTTGTTGTAGGGGAAGACGGTGGTGAGGTAAGTGTAACCACACATGCAGGAAAACTGGCATGTGGTTTCAGTGGTGTTACACGACGTCTCAGTGCCATCATCCCTCTTTATGAAAGCTATGTAGTACTCCACCAGTGGCACACTATCCCACACCACCGAGCAGTTGCCTGCTTCGGGCTCCTCCACCCAGATGTTCTCTGGGGGACAAGGATCTATCAGAAAAAGAGAGGTAGAGAACGGACATGAATTGGTAATGGGTTTGACATTTTGTGTAATTGCTCTCTCTTGACAAAAGTTAGATTGAAATGGCTCCGCATGGGTCATGGGTTCAGCATAAAGACTGGATATACCCACATGTTATGTAGTCTGCTGGTTGCGAGGGGCTGCTAGGTCCAGCAATGTTATAGGCTGTGACAGAGACAGAGTGGTTCTGGCCACACTCCACTGGTATGATATAACAGTAACTATCAACTGTTGAGGTACAGTTTTGACCATTAGTGGTCCAGGCCAAGTAGTTTTCAGCTCCCTGCACTGACATCCAGTACACGGCGACCCCAAGCGACCGTCCCGTAGACACCTGGACCAACGTCACATCTGGGCTGGTAGGACCTGCCAGTGAAACCAGAGGGACATGAGAAACAGGATCTGCTACATTCATGCTCTACGTATGTTGTTATCAAGCTTACGTGTGATCTGGCAGACAGTAAGGTCGTCTCCAGCTCGACTCTCAGAGTCCAATGCTGTGCCCTTGATACAGTAGGTAGTCCCTGCTGCAAGGCCATTAAAGTTTACCATGGTGTCAGTGGTGTTCAGTTTGACCCGGGAGCTGGAGCCCTCCTGAATGATGCAGAGCATGTAGAGGACAGCATTCTCCACCGGGGGCCAAGTCACAACAATGGAAGCGTTGTTAGGAGAGGTGGTGTTCAACTTGGGTGCCATTACCACTACAGACAGGGAGAGGGAGAAAGTGATGTGAATGTACATTGACAAAAAGACACGATTAATCTTCATCCACCTGTCCTTGCACATTTTCAATTTGTGCATAAAAACACGGGGAAACCTTCCAAAGTGGAAACGTCTTCAATACAAAAGGATCTTGAAATATGGCAAAAAGTTTCATGTTTAGCTTAAGTTAAAAAGTTTTTTTTCGCTAAGCTTTTCTCGATATTTGATTTAAAAAATTGCGTAACTTTTGGACGAAAACCTTTTAGTCCCCTGACAATTGTTTTGTAAGTGTCGTGAAATGGAAACATCACCCCCTTGATAATGTTACAATACTCCTTCGGGGAAGGGAGACAACCCAGTTCTCATGGTTTTGATTTTCATATTATGATAATAGTATAGTGCAAAAGCCTGGATACAGTTTCCACCCTACTGCTTTGGCTGCAAAGAGTAGACACTCTGTGACAATAGACATTGAAATGACACACTGTTATGACCGGCGGAGTGAGCAAACAAACTATTGTCTTACGAGACAACAGATAGGTTCAATCTTCGTACACTGATTACCATCATGGATAAAGCTTGCAATACAGTATGTATTGTCTGGACATGTAAAAGAAGGTGAAAAAGTTTGTTATTATAACATTTTGAGTAAAGATATTATTAATCTTCATGGTGAAACCCTTACTATGTGATAAATGAGTTTCGTTAGCTTAGCTTTAAATAGTTTTTCAATCTTCTGTCACTATTTGAAACGCTTAGGCCTAAGTGTGAAGTGTTTTTGGGACTATTGTAGGGCTTTTTATGTGTACCTGTCCTGGCCTCGATGGGGTATGAGGGCTGGCTCCGCCCCCCTGAGTTGACCGACATGACACTCAGCCTGTAGTCTGTGAAGGGCTTGAGCTTCACCACGGTGCCGGGGGAGCTGCTCACCACCATCTCAGAGAAGTAATCGCCGGTCTGAGACTGCGCCCACAGGATGTAGCTGGTTGCCCCGGAAACTTCTGTGAACTCAACAGTGATGCTGTCGCTGTTTTTAGAGTAGGCCTGCTCGATGCTGGGCACTTCAGGAGCTGCAGAACAAATCATAGATGTAAACATTCTTACAGATAATTAGATGGTGGTTGATCATGTTTCCTTACAACATATATTATAAATACAGCGGTGAAATATATTTAAGTACATTTACTACTGTTAGCTACAATGTTAAAGTATTTGTACTATTCCTGAGTTCTTATGCTTTTTCTGCACCACATTTAAGAATTACATAAAAACATGTTTAAGCCGTAGATGTATTTATATCAGAGATATGGATACAAGTTTAGACTGTATATGCAAAACATAAGAAGATATTTTTTAATTAGAGCTGCAACTTACAATTTTTACCTTGTCGATGAATAGTTTGGACAATAAAACCTCTAGAAATGTCCATAAAAGCTGCCAAGGTGATGATCAATGTCCAAACCCCAAAATGATTATGTTTATATATGAAACAACTAGTTTTCTGCTTCCACTTCTTTAGAAATGTGAGATAAATTAAGGCTTTCTTTATGGATTGTAAACATTTTAAATCTGAATTGCAACCACAACATATTTTCCTACCTCACTTCTCCTTGCTGTAGCTACTGACCTGTTGTATCCTCGGTATCTGCGCTGCTCAGGACATTGAGAGCATTGTCCATGGCTTCTAGCTGCATGATGTACATTGTGTTTGGTGACAGGGAGTTGACGGAGCCCATCACGACGTTGCCACTGAAGTGAGCGAAGACGGGTTGTTCAGGCGTGTTTTTTGGTGTCGCTGTGATCTTGTAGGAGCTGGCTCCAGTGTATCCGCTCCACTGCACTGTCATACTCTTAGATGTGACCGTAAACACTGACAGAGTGATGTCTGAGGGAGATAGAGACAAAAACAATGATTGGATACATTCAAAAACACTTGTGGGTGATTTCTTTTCATATTGTGAGTCAAAAAACGTGCTGGATGCTAATAAAATACACATACTGGGTTGATTCAGAATGGGTGCCTTTACCTTTGTTTATGGAATATATATATTTTAGGGGTTAATTTTCAGTGATAGATTTTAAATTAGGTGCTAGTTTACATTTTTTTAGTTTTGAATCATGAGGTAGAGGAAAATGCAAAAGAAGACCATTTACCGTTTTGTGCAGCACAGATCTGAAATGATAATACATGGCAGGTTAATGAATGAAACAAGGAAGTAACATGATCCAAATCAAAAGAAAACACATTATTTTACAAAATTAGAGCAATAATCCAAGGGGCAGCATGCTACTGGTATTTCACAGGCAAAGTATGCCTCAGGATATAATGCCTGTATCATGTTCTCGGCGCATGAGAGGCAGCAGGCTGCACATTACCCTCACTCAACACAGATTTCAGGACCGGTCGGTGCCGGTATTTCTTTCAGGTTCGAATGAATTTGTCTATTGAGCTAAGGTTGGGCATGCCACATGCACTTGTTGAAAGCAGTGACACTCAAAAGAGCCTGTGTTCATATAATTCAGTCCTCCCTCTGCACACGATTATTAACTGGATGTATAAAATATGTACTCTATCAAAGATTTGAAAATATACACTAATTACTTTGTAACAATGCCTTTGTAGTTTTTGTTAAAAGATTTCAGAGGATATTTGTGTGCAATGAGTAAATGATCATCTCTTACCTCTGTGAAAGTCAATAAAAGCAAAAGTTTCAGCATATTTAATCTTGTCGTTCTCATTACTGAATCTTTTTTTCCTGCTGAGCCACTGCCTTGAGGCAAGATGTGTGATGCTGTTTCTCAAAATGACTTCAGGGAATAAGCTCGGGCTTAAATTTGACTTTTTTTTTTTCTTTCTCCCTCCCTTTTTCAGATGAAACGACAGGTACTTTATTGTTTCAGCAAATACCGAAGAGCCCAAAGGCTGTAACTCCTCCCCACAGGGGTGTTTGGTTGGCCTATCAGAGCAAGAGAAGAGCGCTCATCTTTGTTAGGTGAGGATGTAGATGCTTTACAAACTTTTAGTTTTAACAATCAATCAATCAATGGTATAAATTGATTCATGTCTTGTAGTCTTAAAGTCTTTCCAAATAACCAATGAAAACTATGCTAAAATCCCAGCTGAGTAATATTCATTATAACACTTTAAGATCACTTGATATGAGTGACCTATTTTTGACAAAGTTTCGTGGCCTGATTAAGGTTTCATCCAAACAATTCATTATCTACTCGGGTAGATCCATGATATCTTCTGATAGATGACACCTCTCTTCGAGTTATTCATAATTTAGTCCTCAATTTGTCAACTCAAATCCATCAACCACACTTTGATTACTGTAAAAATAGATATATTATGTCTCTGGGTGTCAATAAGGTAAAGCATTTGTAACTGATGCACGTGACATACTGTAGATCAGAGGTGTCCAAACTACGGCTCAGCAAATTCTAAAAGTATAATGCAATATGGCCCACAAATTAAGCTTTTGCTTGTCTTATATTGTACTTCTCAAATATATAAGTTAACATATATTAATGAGCCCAATTTTCAAATAAATTCAGTCATTTAAAATTTGAGACATTTTCTAACAGATCTTAGTTGATAAAAAAAAAAGCCCAATAACTTATTTCTATAACAAGCTTGAAATTTAAACTTCATATTTACTGTTATTATAAGCAATCTGAGGCTTCTGTTTTAAGGAATGAGCTGCCAACAAAATAAATGAAACCCTTAAGACAGATCGGATGTAGGCAGTTTTTTTCTGAAAGCGTTTTCAAGTATCGCACATTATTCACCTACATTTGATTTGTTTTGCTAACTTATAACTTAACTTATGAGGCAATATTCACCTCTATAAGTGGCCCAGCTCTCCGTATATTTTTCTGTATGTGGCCCTTGCTGTAGATACTTTACCTCTTGCACTCATCTGAAGTAAATGTTTTCTTTCACCACAACACTTGCAGACAAATCAAAACCAGCAGAAACAAGCTGGATAATTTAACCACATACAACATGCATTTGGATAACTAATGTCATATATTGCATTTTACTGGAGCTACATTTACCGTACTGTTATAGAATGACTTGATCCACAGTAGAGTGTGTTCAAACAGTTCCCGTTCAGGTGACACAGTTGAGATGAGGTGAGATTATTATAATAGCTTTTATTCTCCCCAGTCAGGAGTGTATTATGAAGATGGGCAGGGAGGATCCCAGAAGCCTTGATAAAATCTATGTGTCTGAATGCCAAAAGGAAAGAGCTGATCATATTCAACACGCTTTTAAAGAGTTCACACAACAAAAAGTAACAGCGTCAGATCTTTTTTTGTTTTCTATATTATGTTACAACTTAATACAAGTGATGGTAAATGGTCCAAAATATTTTGTGTTATTATTAGGACAATATATAAAAATACAAATTTCTCGATCTCTAATCATTACTTGGTTAATTAAGATAATCGACAGACCTTGTAGTGTGTCAAGTAGGGAAAAAAATGTTCTAGCTCTTTGCAGAAGCAAGCGTGTGTTTACTTTATGGACAAGAGGCTCTCCTGAGCTATAGCTTACATCAAAAAGGACACCATTAATGTTTATATCTCACACTATCAGGACCAAAAGCCTCTCACCCATGGTTAGATGCAGGCTTCCTTCTGCACATTGATACAGTAAAAATCGAAAAGGATCAGGATGTATGCTGTGGACTGTTTCTCATCCCCAAAACATGTTTAAAAACCAGGCCAGCACTCCAAAGGCCCACTTTGAATAAAATGGTGACTGAAGAAGACAAATAAAATCAGCAAATCAAATCCTTTAAAGACAAAATAAGAATCCTCAGCAACTTTTTCGGAGGTAGCAGTGCCGATAACCAGTATCTTCTTTGTACAGTTTTCTAAGTGAACCTCGTTATCCAAATCAATCCATTTGACCCACATTTATTTCATTGTGGGGAAAATCATCTGTGTTGTTTACTGTAAGGAACACATGCTTTGCTTCACACACACACACACACACACACACACACACACACACACACACACACACACACACACACACACACACACACACACACACACACACACACACACACACACACACACACACTGCACTGTATGTGACACAGTGATTTGCAAACTGATATGAGGTGAAAAGGCCAACAGAACATTTTTTTGGCTTGTAGTCAGGTTTCACAAAGGCAAATAATAATTATTGTTTTTATTAAAAGTGCTTCTGATAATTTAGAAATAACTTAATACTGCACACACACTTTCAGAACATGTTGAGAAACGTTGATCAGCGTTTCTTTTACCATAAAATGACCTCAAATGTCTTACAGTATTTTGTCCACAACTCAAAGATATTCAGTTCAGTGTCATAGAGGAGTAAATAATGGAGAAATTCTTCATATTTAAAAAGCTTATTTCTCTTTAAAAAAATACTCAAAATGACTAATCAATAAAAATTAATTTAATTTAATTCAAAACAATTTTTTGCAGCTATTGTGTGAATTTAGAATGGGTTCTTACACATTCAATATGAGATATTCTCCACTAAAGTGCTTGGCCCCAGACAGTGACCCTGTGCTGTCTCAGAAACTGCCTGCTGTGTCTAAATGGAGACTGCCCTAGTCATGCTTTCCTCACTGTGACTAGTCTGCCCTGCTAGTGGCCTACAGCTTAGTGAACGCTGAGAATATCACCTGTACTATAAACAATCAGATGAAGCAGGTCAGGAATATTGTTTGGACACATCTTCTTCCCTGATACCCCCCTCAGAAAAACAGGGAAACTAGACACCCCGCAAACAAAAACTGTACTCAGCCTGGCACCAGCAGGCTATGAGGGCGACAAAGCCCTCCAACAGAAACTCCGTAAGGAGACACCCTGTCAGCAGCACCCACAGGCCAGCGCGTTAGAAGTGTCAAATCAGCATATTAGCTGTAAGGACACAAGTTGACACTCATTTGAAATAATGGCAGAGAGGGAATTTCCTGAAATATAAGATTATAAATGTGACCTACTTTTAATTTGAAATTAAATTCAAATGATGTCCTAACTCTTTGGCTGCTACAGTGAACTTAATATCTAATAGTTGGGGAGCAGGTGAAATAAAACAGAAAACATGGTTTATGTTAAATGCTTCTTGTAGTGTTGCCCTTTACTAAAGGTCACAACTGGATTATATCAGTCCTCTTATCAAACATAATTTGCTGGACAGTAATTATTTTCCCGTTGTGAAAATAATTGAGGATGATTCATTTCAAAGAATGAGGTGGCATTAACGCATGACATTAAATTGTAAAGAGGTTTTAAGGTATCATTTGTGCAGTGGGATTTCAGACATTTCTATATTTAAATGAACAAACACACAATCATGTAAAAAAAACAATAACTTAACAAACAGATCTTTAAATGCCTTATCATCCATCAAATAATTCTCTACAAAGACACACAGTAAATATTAAGTATTACAGAGTACACTGATCTGAACTCTTCTTGTTGTGGTGATGTTTCCTGCCCCCTGGTGGCTGCTTGTGCAGTTTACTGTGGAGATGAGCCTCAGCCAGGTCAGCTGACAGCCTCTTGGCCATGTGGTCGGTGGTCCTCTTCATGCTGCGGGCCACCTCAATAGCCTGGTCCAGAGTTCTGTTCAATTCTTCCTCCTAGAAAGCAGGTTTCAATGAGCTGAGCAAGGACTAACTCACAACAATGACAAATTGTTGAGAGCACAGCAGATGTTCCTGTATACAGACAGGATGTGTCACGTGTCAGAAAAGTCAGCAGCCATGCATGTGAAGAGATGAGATATCTCACCTTGCTCCCTCTACGTCTGCCTGTCCTGCTGGCGGTCTTTGGGGGCACTGCTGCTGGGGACGGAGTCCTCTGGAAGTACACATCACTGGGCAGGAGGGCGGTGTCTGACTGGGTGGAGCGCTTTCTGTAATGGGACATGGTGTGAAGCGGCAGCTCCCTCACTTTATAGCTGATATTGAGGACAAAGAAAGAAAGAATAATCCATCTTTAACAGAATTATATAATTGTATACGTTTATGTGGGAAACCTCTGAGGAATATCTGTCTGCTTGCAGTTAGGGTTCTGCTTGTGTCCCTTGCTTACCTTGCAGGCAGGCTGCTGCAGGAGCCGTAGCTGACCTGGAGAAGGGGCTTCTGAAGAGAGGAGAAAAGAGACGACTTCTCCTTGGAGTAAAAACTCTCCATGATGGCAGCTAACCACGGAAACATAAAAACACTACAGTATATATTCCAAGCAAACTCAATACTGCATATATATGTATGATTTTTAGTTTTTAAGTTGGGGATTCTGTTGACAATGTTTTGTCTCTGCCCTGTAGGACACTTTTTTTGTGCTTTTTAGTATATGCTCTGTGACCAATTTGTTTATTTTGGAAACATACATTTTAAATCTGCCATATTTAAACAAGACAACACATAATGTTGAGTTAAATAATCACAATGACAACAAACTGTTATAAACATTAGATAACAAAATAACCTACTTTGTGTTCTCTGCTTGCCTCCTTTTAAAGGGAGCTGGTCAGACGACAGGTTTTCACTGAGTCCTTTCCCTCTGGCCCTGAAGGACACAATATTGAATTCAATATCCTTTTTCAATATACAAAAAATGAAATTCAGAAGCGATTTAATGATGTCCTAAACTGTGATAAACATTTGTGGTTCTGACCTCTGTTGGTTTGCAGCCCCTCGTGGAGTTTATATTGACTCTCAGGTGCAGATCGCACACTGCAGCTGCCTCTCCTGCCTCCTACAGGTGAACTCTGGAGCTTGAACATCGTCTCAGAGCCAGATGTGTCCACACTATCTGTACCTGAAGAGCATATTATTACAGACATGGAGTTTTTTGCTACATTGTGCTTACTATTATGAACTGGTGAGGGAGTACCTGGTGGGGCAGTACCTTTGCTCTTGCTTGGGTCCATGTCTGAAGAGATCCAGTCCTCTATCATCACCTTACTGGAGCTGAACACATAATGTGTGCTACTTGCTGACCTTTAAGGAAAAAAATCATCATAACAACTGTTTCAAACCCCCCAAAAATGGTAGGACTATTCTGGACTTTCATCTATTGTGTATTATCTGTTCTCATATGTTCTCTGAATCTCTTGGAAGCTTTTTATTTGTGGTTATCTGATTGTTATCCAATAAATATTGAAGGTAAAACACAACTAAATGTTACATCAACACACCCGAACAATGCTCATTATCCTTCTGTTCCAATCTGCAGGATCAACTCCTCACCTGTTGCATGCTGTTCTGTGGTGGGTCCGGGGTCTGTTTTTAGACTGGCGCTCCTGGCGATCCTGCCTGTATTTGGAGGTTAGATAGTCCATCTTCTGGGCCAGATGAGGCAGCTGGACCAAGCCCTCGTTCAGTTCTTTCTTTAGCCGGGAGACCTCTGACTGCAAGGCCAGGATAGCCTCGCTAAGCACACACATGAAAACACACAGATATATGCAGCTGTTTACAATGAAAATAGGCAGTGAGTAAGACTGTCTTATCTCAGATTTGTACTACATGATTTACTTTGTTGTCTGTTGTTTGTCTCCTTTTACATATGCTGACCTGTTACAGGAGCACGAGTCCAGCGGGCTGCCTCTGTCCTCTGCATCCATGGTGATGCTGAGAGCAGGTTCAGATACGTGGTGATGAAGCTGGGCAGAATGGCTGCTTTCACATTCTGTTTGGTCTGTGGTTGAAAAGAGTTAACCATTTCTGGATTGATCAGATAAAATAAAATTAGAACTTCTTTATGTAGGCATATTCACTCACCTTGCAGCCTGACTGAAGGCTCCTTGGTGGTGCTGTGCACCCACCGCTCCACTGCAGCAGTTACATCACAGGACTGTGTCTGGACAGATGGGTGGGGGCTGGCCCACCGCTGGGTGGCTGGGTGAATGGCTGTCTGCAGGTTGGAGCAGGAACCCTCACTTGCTGAACTACTTAAACCATCATTCTGGGACTGCACACTGTAGATGGGAGGATCAAGTGCTAATTGTAAGTACATATTGACTGTGGATTATTTTAATAAATACTTGGATGGATGTGTACCTTTCTGTGAGCAGATTCGGCTGAAATGGTCCAGAAGTTGATTGATTTAAGTATGAGCTCCCAAATCCACTGTCTGTCTCTGGACTCACAATCCTCTGCATCCCAGGAAACCAAACATCAGCCAATATAAAGAAGCCTGTGCATCCTCAACGTCACTATAACTTAAACATGATCAACTTCCTGGGGCTGACCTGTGATACAGATGAGGTGTTGAGAGGTGGCTCTGAGGGAATGTGGCTGTCTGAGTGTCCTGGTGCATCAGAGGAAGAGGAGATCTCCACAGCCAGACTAACACTCTTGCCCAGATCACATTCACCCGCCGGGTTCAGGACACTAAGTGAGATATTAAGTGAGTCTCTGGAGCAAGGAGATGGGAGGTTGCGAGTTTTGTTTAAAAAACAAATAGCATGCAAAGTTATCTAATTTACACAGTGATGCAATTACAAGACGGATTACTTGAATTAGCCATGCAAGGGGTCACTGTTAGCTCTTCTATATTGCCAGGTTCACTTACCTGTGGGGTGTCCAATGCCTCAGTCTTGAAGATGAGCTGCTTTCACTCAAGTATGCTAAGATCTTACTGTGATCCAACGCCTCTGACGAGACAGAGCCTCTCTCTTCCTCAGCTGTCTGTACTTCCAGTCCCTCCGGAGAGCCCAGTGAGCTCCTGATGCAGGACAGAGAAGAAAAACTGCACACAGAGACATAAACACTCAATGGAACCCAACACTGCAACCTGAAACACTATCTTCCCACAGGAAGGCTGAGCACGTGCCTATTATTATTGAGTACAAACACAGATGCAAGCCCCTTTCAAAACATCAACAGCAAGGTAGAATAATGACAGTGAAATATGCAAAGTGAGATATTTTTATATAGCATACTAAACAAGGGAGATACTTTCATTTTTTTGTACACTACATTATTCATATATTATTTATCCTTTTTTAAAAACGTACCTCGAATGGGAGTAGCTGTTATCAGTATTTTTCAGTAAAGAGTCCATTGTTATGAGTTCACTACTTTGCCGTAGTACATCATCTTCATGGACTTCACTGTACTCCTCCACTTCCTCCTCTTTTTCTTCCTCTTCCTCCATCTTATAACCCTCCGTAGAAAAATCTGCACTTGGCCTCTAAAACACAAGACACAGTCACACAATTTGCAGTTATAATGATTCATAAAAATGTCAATGATTCTTTTTTTCCTTTACATTTTTACAGATATTGTCTCAGACCTGTACATATTCGTAAATGCCACTATTTCCTATTCATTTCAACATTCATATTTTTGTTTTTAATTTCTAAATTCAATTGGTGAAGTAGTCAGAACTTATCCAACTTTCCAATATATCAATAATGCAAATAAATACATGTGTCTGTCAGTTTATCTGTCAGAGCAGGTTGAACATCACCGAGCTTGGTGGTGTGACATTTTAAACAAAATGTCCATTTCATGCCCATCTGTCTAATTATTATTGAAATATTTGGACCGAGTGGTGGACTGAGATTCCAAGGTCAATGAGTGTGTCTGTGGGTTGGTTACCTCATACAGGGATGGTGGGGGTGACGGTGTGGGCATGCAGAGAAGAGTGGGCTTCACATGCAGCATCTCCTTCATGTATGTGGGAGTGGAAGACGAGTGGGGTGGAGATATCTGCTCATACACGTTTTTATCTATCATCTCCTTTATATCTTCAAGGTGCATCCCTATCCTGAATATGTCTCCCTCCACCAACCTGCACATGTTTTAACATACATAAACGTTTGTGTGATTATTGCATACACATGAGGCTGACACTTTCACACCAGTGCAATGGTTGTGTGGTTTTAACCTGTTTGGGTCAAATGTGCCGGTGTTCCTACACAGGCCCATGTAGTTCTGCATCTCCAGAGCTCTGTGCTCTTCCTTCTTACTGATGTATTTTCTCTCCAGTTGGTCCTGAGCCTCCAGCATGCTCCTCAACATCTGACAATGGACAGGAATTGTATTTACTACCATATTCTGTATATCACATACAGTATAGAAAATCGTTAAGGAAGGAACAATACTAACCATTTGCTGTTCTGCCGTGCTCACTGACATTTTGCTCACACACAATTTGAATTCTTCCACCTGAATAAAAGAAGGTTGATTAATGGTTGAGAGCTTTAAATGGCAACTTCGTAATATCCTGACTCATCTTTAAACTTACGTTCTGCATGAACTGGCTGATGATGTCCGTCAGCTCTGCAGTCATTATTTCCCCGACACTGGGACCCTCCACAGGCTGGCTGGAGGAAGCTGCGTTCACCTCCATAGTGTGGCTCTGGGGGTTGGTTTCTCCTTTCTCACCAAGATTTTCTTAATACAAAGCAAGGCTAGAGTGAACACACTGAATAATAATGATAGTAACTTTGATTTATATAGCGCCTTTCATGAAACCCAAGGAAGCCTGGCAAGTAACAAAAACTGCATTTTATAACTGCACGTTTTGTACTTACAGGTTATTGTTTAAGCCTTGTTGTCAATGTCAAATGTCTATGTTGTCAGATATTTCTTTTTTTCTTTAGGGAACAAAAACAGAAGCACTGGGTCCAAAACTATTTTCCCCTCTGGGACAATACATACAGTATAACCCTGTACCCTCCTCTATAACATCCAATCTTTTGATTACAGATAAGGGGAATCACGTTTTTATTTATGTTTTATTCTGTATTTACCTCATCAGTGTAATTGATGGAGAACATAAGCTAATGTTTATTCAGTGTTAGGTTGTTCAGTTTACAGCCATTGTTTTCCACTTTATTGAAGTGCTCCATAAGCAAAGCAAAGAGGCCTGTGTAACTAGAAAAGTGTCATCTGACCTCATTTATCACTATGGAAACCAGCTGCACGCTTCACTGCATAATGCTGGCCTGTCATAATATCAGATGTCGACACAGAGACGTACCTGATGTGGGAAGGCGAGGAGCCGAAGGTCCAACATGGCTTCCTTCAACTAAGTTTCCCTGATGATCATCTTCACACTCTAAATAAATAAACTCTGAGGAGGGCAGAGCCTGTCAAAGAGGTCCATACATTTAAAGTTGCAGTGAAAATATGACTCTGAAACTGTAAAGGATTTCTTGCACATACATGATATGGGTTAGTAAAAAATATACCAACGTTTTACTTACGTTGGTTCCTATTCTCATTTGATCTATAAGGTTTTCTGCTTCAGCATACTTGGTGAGTAGTTTATCATATTCAGCCTAAAGACATGGAAAGATTCACATGGTAATCCTGAAGACTATGAACAGAGTTATTTTTCTGCACATTTTTGAGGAAGTACAAGCAAACTACACCAAAAGACAGACTACTGCATGTGTTCTACCTGCAGGTGATGCATCGGTGCTGGAGCAGTCTGTTTGTCCTCGTATTTGAAGACATAGGGCTTCTCAGATGGCTGGACTGAATCTTCCAGGACTCTGTTGATCAAATCTAACATCCCTGGAGAGGATTGGGCTCTGTGCATGGTGCTGGGAGTCTGAGGAACAGGTTTGGCAGGTACACTCTGAGCTTTGGGGATTTTAACCTTTGAGGCTACCTTAGAGAAGTCAGGGAGTGGGTAGTGGACTTGGCCTTGGCCGTACTTGATGTCGCTGAAGGACCTGGTGCGCACAAGTGGGCCTCTCTGAAGCTGATTATCATCTTCATCCTTTTCCTGATTCTCCAAGTCTACATCACTTGTATTCCCACTGCCCTGTTTTGAGTGTATACTTGGAAAGCAAGATATTATACTGTCAGAAGCACCAGAGGTGACATTATCAATTTCACTTTCTGCTTTTTCCTCTGAACTTGAATTTGTTGATGAAATCTTCTCATTTTTCCTGTCAGAACAGTGCCTCTGTTTTGTCTTAGAACTACAAGGAGGGCTCCCTGAGTGGTTACTATTAATAATTGTGCTGTTGTGTGTTGGACGCCAGCTGAACAAAGTGTCTTCCACGCTCTCCAGCAGGGACACCTCAGGCAGGGTCTCTGCCTCGATCAGCCTACCTGGCCGCAGTAACTCCCCATGGGAGAAATGTCGCAGCAACAGTTGGCTTATATCTGAAGGAAAAGGACCTGGGGGGGCAACCTTAAATGACTTGGAAGCATCCAAAATGTTTCCCCTTTCAGTATTGGTATCCCCTTGCGACAAAGTTTCTTGTCTCTCAGAGTTATGATCAACAGAAACCAAGCCTTCAATTATATCATCTCTATCTCTTGTATTACTTTTAAGAACATAAGGAACATCAGGACTTGCATGAACTATATCTCTTCCGTCAGAGCTCATATCGCCTTCAGAGGTAGCTGTTTGGTTGAAATAGAGGCTTCCGAGGTCACCATCATAAGGTAAGTCCTCCTGATCCTCGTCACTTGTATCTTGTCCTGGGTCCTCATGCTTTAACGGCGGTTCATCTTGCATGGTGTTTGGTCTTTGAGCAGACACTGGCAATATGCTGTTCTTGGTCTTGCTCTCTACAACCCTCTTACTCTGACTGCTGACAGTACTAGACTCTGAGGAAGTGACATCCAAGGGTGACAGCTCTGCACTCCCTGTAGGTAAAGAACAACAACTAGATAAATACCAAAATAGAGGGTTGCATGTATATATTTAAGCCTCATCATTGCATTGACTTTTTTTGGACATATAACATTTCACATTTTGATGAAAGCTGTAACTGTGATTCATTTGTCATTACTGTTCATGGTACTGCAAAGGAACAAAAATGTACAATACATACTATAAAAGTACACTACTAGGAACCTGTTCTGAATCTGTGAAAAATACTATTTTATAAATGCAAACTTTGCATGAAGTTTATTGAATTATTCTGAAAGTATATATTGATGTATAGTTCAGGAGTATATATAGTTTGTCAGATGAGACCAGCCAGTTTAACATCCAACAAAAAGAACTCAAGTATAAATAGAGGAGACTCCAGGGCTCACCGCTCAGATGGATGCTGGATCCCGAGGCTACAGACTCTGCCTGGGACAGATGTAGGGCTAAAGAACTCTCAAAATCACTGAGGTGAAGACTTTCATCCTCACTGAGGTCAACAAAGATGCTCTGCTCAATGCACTTCTCCCATAGAATGGTGGGCCTGTCCTCTCCCTGAACATCCTCATCGGATTCCTCTAGTTCTCCCTCCATGGACACTTTTCACCTGTGTCAAGACAGGGAATAAGGAACGATGAAGGAGAACCTGTTCGTCATGTAACAACGCAACTTGTGAAGTGACAACATTGGATCAAAATGTGCTAAGCCATCAGTTATATAACACTCAATACATTGTGTGGTCAAATGTTTTTGTGACTTGTACGGTGTTTATGGTTGAAAGTGTGTGTGAAACAGCAGTAGAAGAAATGTTAGTCAACTACCTAAAATAAATTCCAAAATAACTAGAAAAAGTCCTGGATTTTAAATCTTAGTTAATATTTTATCAGCATTTACCAAAGGTAAGTACTACTTGTTCCTTTTGCTGCAGTTACTGATATATATGGTCCAGGGAGTTATCCATATTCTGTTTGGTAATGCATCATATTTGAGAATATGACATATCAATATGTATTGTAATAATTTGTAGGTATATGTCCGATAAATGTATTGAAGTAAAATGTACAATATTTAGTATTTGTTGTTGTATACTGTATTTTAAGTAGCAGAAGACGTACTTCTTGAGTGAATTTACTTACTTGTTATGAATCTGCTACTTAAGTTAATAAAGCAATACCACAGATACAGGTCACAGATTCAAATTCTTACAAGTTAGTGCATCCACCTCTTATTCTAATAACAATAATACATTGATTTGTTTATTATAGTTTGTGTTAATATTTGAATTTGCAAAGTAACTACAGTAGTGGAGTGAAAATTACCTCTTAATTGTAGTAGGGTATAAATGAGCATACATTAAAAAATAAAAATAAAAAAAGCTCAATTAAACTACAGTGCAAGTATGCTACTTTAAAAAATAGACTACCAAGGCTGCAGTAGCTTACTTGAGTAAGCCTACATTTACTTTATTTTTCAATGTTGATAGCGGCATTACAAGAAAATGGCAGCACACTAACACTGAATAGTCAAAAACCCAGGTACACGTTTCAGCTCCTTTTCTACTATTGGCTACTTTTACAGAATAACATTAGTGATGATGTGGTAACTTACTCGGTCTGTGAACTGGTTATCAGCAGTGCCCCATTAGTTTGAAGTTGATCCGATCCACAACCATTGCTCCTTCCCCCGACATCATCCTACAACTAGCTGCAGAGTTCTTGTTTCTTTCTTCCTTGACATATGCTTTCTCGAAAGGTTTAGTGTCTGTGGCATCATTAATAATGAAGTATGCACGGCTGCGCTGAGCGTCTGGAGCCGGGCTTGCAGCGTACAGGCGTACAGTGCGGTTGCTAGGTGACGATAATTAAACCACGAAATAGACTACTACTGATGTTAGTTAGGGTTAGCAAGTCGATAGAAAGTTAGTGCTTAAACATTTATTAAGAGTATTTTAGTATGTCTGAGTGCACCTTGACAAAAGTGGCCTGGTGTCCCTTTGAAGGCAAAAATGTGTCTAAAATCCATTCACGATAGTATGCTTGTCTAGTACTGACAGCCAAATAATGAACATACGTCACCTCTTTCCTATTCAAATCTATTGGTCCAATGACTGTTGTGTGGGCGTGGCTACCTTTGAATGTCGCCCACTGACTGGCTAGTCGGCGAAAACACAGTACAGCCACAAGGATTTTCTTTTTTCTCGCCCGAAGTTAAATCGAACTTTTACAACAGTTAAAGGACAATGTATTGTAAGGCTGACTATAGTACAGTTTAGCCATAAATAACAAACGTCCGAATAAAAAAAAAACGACTTTATGTTTTTATTCTTGTGAGAAAGTTTAGAAAAGAAGAGGATCATTCACCACTGTTCGAACTGGATCGTCTAACGTAAGTTGAGCAGCTAACATGCTAACTTGCTAATATTTAGCTGGATGTGATACTGTAACGAAAGAGTGTGATGCCTTCAAGCAGGTGTTAAACCTAAGACAGAAATATAATGCATCAAGGTCGTGTTTTATCACAGTACTCTCTTTCAAACGTTCTTGTTGACGATTACAGCTACAAATGATGTCTGTAGAAGCTCAAACTGACAGTTATTTGTCCTGTAGGAAGACTCATAACGGAATTCGGATAAGCAATCATTACTGTTTCTTTGCTGGCAGAATATATATATAAAAAACGTATAAACATATGTTGTGTTTCAACCTTACTTAATGCATATAGCTAAATATTCTACATCCTAACTGTTTAACTGCATTTGCGTTGTATAATTGAAGTCAACATTCATTCATGTGTCACGTCACATTATACTTACACATTAAACTATTCAATTTATATGCCAGTTTAGTAAAACAAACATACACTCGCATCACCCACTATTAGTATTTCGCATATGTACAATCAATTGCCAGTTTATCATTTAAACTAAAACTTATTGTGGCTTGTGTTTCTGATATTCAGCCTTCCCTCTTTGAGTTGTTATGTATATTGTTTATGTACCCCATAAACAGTCAACTGAGGGTGTAAATCACCACTTATATGTATATATTTAATGTATCATAGTGTCCATTATCATGTAGGCAAATACTCAATATACTTTTTGCTGCAACACTAATATCTTTAGGTGTGCAGTTATTCATGGTCACAACACTTTTCCTTGCAGGCTTCCCAGATTTCCTGTTCCTGTGTGGAAGACTTCCCGGTCAGTATCCCAGTACTGAAGTTGCTGTTTCATTGTTTTGGTGCAGGGTTTTGCTGGCTCATACTTGTAATGCTGAATGGTGTTTCCATATTTAGATTAGGCTGTAAGTGGCAGTAGTCATTTTGGTGCATCAATGGCCTGTAAGCACAATAAAAATAGTTCTGCTGTGTGTATTTAAGATGAAATCATGTCCTGTTTGGGACTCAGGGGTCAGTGATTACCTGCCGTGAAGCTGTCATTACAAAACAACCTCTTGTTTCCTTTGATGTTCTTTTTAGTCATGGACCTCATCTTGCTGTTACACACTTGTTCATGCTCACTTTAACTGTAGCGTGGTTGGTCTCTTTAAAACACACCCAGTTGGCATACAATAGTGGAAAATGCTGCACCAACACTGGCACACATCAATTTGGGAGTATAGTAATGTCTAGGAACACACTAACAAAGCCTTTGTGTTAGAACTTTTCACATTCACATAGCAGCAGGAAGAACCGGCTGGGCAAAGATGCTTTTACATATCTGAGTGGTTCATTAAAACTACAAATATATATATGAGCTATGAATTGCAAGTGGCTGGTTTGTTTAGTTAATTCCGGATGGTTAGATTCCAGCCTCTTCTTTGGAAATTCGCAATATCAGCATTCAGCAGCCACAAAGTTAGTCTTATATTCACAGTTGTTTGTTCTTCACAAACAAGGCTTATCTATGTATTTTAAGCCAAACCTTGTAAAAAGACCCATCTGTTTAATGTTGGATTTCCACTGCTGCTCACACTGTGTGGAGCCTTTTCAGGAAGAGGAATTTAACAGAACAACTATAGATTCTGACATCAACAAGGCATGATTAAGATGTTGCAATTTGTCAAAACAGTTCTTGTTTCTGTTTGTCATGTGTTTTTTGAAAGATCTTTCTCTTCTAACTCAGTGCTGATCTAATACAGAAAACTGCTAACTAAGCGTTTTTCAGATCAAAGGTCCTAATCCAAAGTAATTTATTAACACTGGCCTCCTTTACGTGGTGCTCGACAAATTGAGTTGCTGGAAAAAGAGCACAGTGGTGTTCTTTTACACAGCCACGGATATAAAATGCAATGCCATGTGTTTTAACAGTCCCTGTGAGTTTCTCAAATACACATACTGCTATTCTGTTCATGTCTTTGTTGTGCTTTAACTGTTATTTAGCACAAAGAATTAACCCAGCTGCACAAAACCGGTCTGCCCGATTTTCCATTTTGCGTGGGTTGGGAGGGGCTGATGGGTTAAATGTGGGGGACAAATGGGTGTGGCTAATATGACCTCATGGAGAAATTAGGTAATGAGGTCTGGTCTTTACTTGGTGCGGTCTATCTTATCCATGTGGCTTGCTTATCACCTTGTCTTTTCCTTTGGTGGAAGTTGCATACGCACAGTAAGATCTTCTGTGTCCCGAGCTTCTAATTTTAATTGAATGACAATTTTCTTGATAAATCAAGCAGGTGGCTCTTTGTTTTCTACCTCTTGTTTGCATTGACACACTCAGATCATATGTTTCTGCCATCTCTGCCTGCACAGATTACATTCTGCGGCATTCATTGCTTCCTCAGCAACTTTAGAGCACACATGCCTGGGTGCCAAGCCTTGATGAATTGAGTCACAGCTTGCGGGTGTTGACCCCCATCCTTTCATTCCCGCCGTTCTCTCTCACTTTCTGCCTGCCTTTCTTGTACATGCTGCTGTTTGGTTGGCGTTGCCATGGCACCGTATGGCCAGAAAGAGGCTTCACATACAGCATCTTGTGTTCTCTTCACAGAGGGCCGCTGAGCTGCAGTGACGCAAAAACACACAGTAGACGAACGCAGCCGAATGGACCGGTGCTCAGGACTCTGCAGCTCTGTCTAACACTCACAGGGGCTCCCTTCCCCTGTCCGCACTCAGCAGAGAGACAGTCACAGACCTGACTGTATTTTGTGACTTTTTGTGTGGTTTGCCTACTCTTGCCTAATTCTATTCAACCAAAGACTTTTTTTTTGGTGGCTCTTGATTTTAAACCAAACCATTTTTCCGGAACAAAACTGGGATTTTCCCCCATATTATGCACATCAATGGATACCAGTGGCTCAGTGGTTAGCATGGGATCTGAGGAGCAGTCCTTTCATGTCCGCTACAGGTAGGAGTCTCTCGCCGCTCAACTTAAGTATGGTTGTAGAGTAGATTTCCTGCCTCTACTTTAACATTTTCCTTTCCCTTCTTCATTTTAGAAGGGACTGTAAATAAAATCATTAGATGTAGTCCCTTTATATTTGTCATTATTTATTGCCTGTTACATAGGATGTGTCAGGTTACAGATAAGGTATTATTCATGTGTTACTTTGTTTAGGAACAGAAGTGTGTGTATTATGAAAGAAAAAATGAGGCCCAAATGATGGAGTTGGAAGGTAGTGTCGAAGAGCTTCCTGTGGGATTGTTGACTAAGGGTAGGCCAGTTTCCTAAAAAGGCGTAAGCCAGCTGTCCCTATATACACAGGTAAGGGCTCTGGCAGCAGGTGTGACTGTCTCTCGTAGGCTTCAATATTTAATAAGCCTTGAAAAATTCATCATTGGCTGCTTTGTTTTTCACCACGTGTGTCAAATTTATTTGGATAGAGTAGGCGTTTGCTTGGTGGAAGGATTGGTTTTTCCAATGGAAACTACTGTCTGGATTGTTATAAGTAATTACTTGATTCCATTCAACTCCACTTCAGAGGCTACCTGCGCCTGACACTAACAAATCTACTTACCCCTCACCAGCGACATAATCTGTCAGGTGCGCACCACAGCATTATCTCAGGTGACCCGGTCAGCAGAGGAGCGCTTTACAGACAAGCAGATTAGTTGAGAAGATGCTGATTGAGCAGTTTCCTTGCTACCATGCATTGAAGGTACCTACTTTGACGGCATCATATGCTTTTCCTTGAAAGTTTTACAATGCTAAAATAGCTCTATGATGTCAGATGACCAATGGTTTTGATGTCACTGGAAATAAATGCTATTTCAAACCGTTTTTTTAAGACTTAAATGAGCATCAAGCAGAATCTTGACGACCTCCTTTAGTACAGAGGACTAAGTTGTTTTGCTTTCTCCATGCTTCACACAATAAGAAGAAGCTGGAATTTTAAAGTTTTTATTTTGGAGGCCTCGATAGATGCCTATCAAGAGCTGCATGAGCTGTTGTTGTTGTTGTAGGACACGAAAAGCCAGCAGGTAGGCTAGTATTTCCCTCTGTATTTCCCACTGTGTTGGAAACGTTTGTTGTTTACTTGGTAGTAAACACAAAGAAGGCTTTGCTAATTCAAGGCCTGAGAATCCTGATTTCATTACCTTTATTGACTATTCATAACCCCATGTTTGGCTCTGTTCACAAATTATAGCCTGAATTAAGCTGCTGTTTTTTTTTGTGTTGTTGTCTCATTTTAATAGCACACCACAGATATTACTTCAAATGACAAATCAACCATTACATTGTGTCTTTATGATTGTTTTTCTGGATCAGTTTTGGAAAGTTTTCAGACAAAAAATTGGGTGGGTACACAAGGAAACGTGAGATAAACAATCTAAATAAAGTGAGAACTTGACTTTGTTTGGAGCCTATCTCTTCCCGACAATACAGCTTCCTGAAAAAACCTTTTGCTTTGTTCTCATATACTGCATAATCTAAAAATAGTTCATGTGCAGATAAGTCCCAAACAATTGTCATGATTCCCTTTCATCCAAGCCTAAACTCATTTGTTACTCAATAAGCCTGGCTGTTTAAGTTGTCTACTATGTCAACCCTACTTTCTTTATATTGTTTTTTTAAAACTACAACTTGGAAAAGTAGTAGTAGTTGGTATCACTAAGTCCAAAAGTCAGTAAAACTAGAGGAAAAAGTCCCCGTTGAACACAGTGATAATCCATCCCTTCATGCCTCCCTGTAAAGCCACAAGCCAGAATTACCTTTATGGGAATAAATATATAATGAGTTCAAAGTTAGTACCCACAGCTGTAAAGCAAACAGCTTTTTGAAGATTCAGAAGAGAGACAGGGTGCACACAGCTAGTTGGACAGACTGGTTTGGGAAATATGTTAGCAAATGTTTCTTAAATGAATTAACAACCAAAGCTTCAAACTATTTCTAATTGAGAACATACGCTAATATTAGGAAAACAGTGAACATCAACATGTTTTCACAATCCTACCTGCTCTAAGTTTCATTTGACTGTCAAAGGAGCACTTCACTTTCGGAGGCCTGTCTGAAGAATGTGAGATCTACCACACAGTAACAAACATACTCCAGTCCCAGCCATTGTTCTCTGTAGTTGGAAGGAAGTAGATAAAAGCCTTTTTTCAAAGCAAAGGCTGAACGCTCTGTTCCCTGCTGCTAAGTGGAGTTCACTCAGTTGGCTGTAGGGTTCTTCCAGAGAAGATGTAGTTTCCCACAACCTCTTCATTATTTGCTTTTATTATTGTCTTTGGATTCTGCAGTGCTGATCAGATTCAAACATCAGGCCGGACTGACTCTGCTTCTCTCTGCTGTAGGATGGAGGTGTCCTGTCTGGAGCTGGCGTTGGAGGGTGAACGGCTCTGTAAGGTGGGCGACTACAGAGCAGGGGTGTCCTTCTTTGAAGCGGCCATCCAGGTGGGCACAGAGGACCTGCAGGTACTCAGCGCCATCTACAGCCAGCTGGGCAATGCCTACTTCCACCTGCATGACCACGCTAAGGCCCTGGAGTTCCACCGGCATGACCTCACCCTGACCAGGTTAGACCAACACAAGAACCCCACAGCAGCTCACTACTATAGGTTTATCACTGACATAATACGTGTTGAATAGGACAATTGGTGACATGCTTGGAGAAGCCAAAGCCAGTGGAAACCTTGGCAACACATTGAAGGTGTTGGGGCGGTTTGACGAGGCTGTGGTTTGCTGTCAGAGGCACTTGGACATAGCCAGAGACATCAATGACAAGGTGGGTCAGCAGGATGTTTGAGTCAATTAGAGAGGATCTATATGCAGTGAAATATTCTGCAGCGTATCGGGGAGGAAGACACTTACCTTCCACACTGACATTTTTACCCTGGATTTGTTTTTAGGTGGGTCAGGCACGAGCTCTGTATAATTTTGGGAATGTTTACCACGCCAAAGGCAAAAGTATCTGTTGGAGTGGAGCCGAGCCGGGAGACTTCCCAGAGGATGTGATGGAGGCTCTGGGGAAGGCCGCTGAGTATTACGAGTAAGTGATTGCACAGAAAGGTGCGGGTGATTTTACTTATACAATGTCTTTCTGCCTTTATATTGCATTTGACTGTTTGTGTATTTTCAGGGCAAACTTGGCTATAGTGAAGGAGCTTGGGGATCGGGCCGCTCAGGGTCGAACCTATGGTAACCTCGGCAACACGTACTACTTACTGGGAAACTTTCGCCAAGCGGTTGCTTCCCACGAACAGGTGTGGTATAACACTAAAAAACACTTTGCAATCAAAGCATATTGTCACAGTCTTTACACTCCATTGAAAAGCATTCTAAATGTCTCAGCTAAGAAGTCATTCTATTAGAAACAATATTGATATTTCTGTGTGTCTTCCTCCTAACAGCGGCTGCGCATAGCTAAGGAGTTTGGAGACCGCTCTGCAGAGAGAAGGGCATACTGCAACCTGGGGAACGCCTACATATTTTTGGGGGAATTTGAAGTGGCAGCTGAACATTACAAGTAAGCAAAAGCCTACATAAAACATGTTGAAAGGGCGTGTTATTATTTAATAACATGATCATGTCAGGAAATCTCAGTTCTTCTTCTGAGTAACTTGTGATGTAAGAAGCCCCAGGCGAGTATCAAGGCCTGTCAGCAGCATTTTGAACCTGTGTGTGTGTGTGTGTGTGTGTGTGTGTGTGTGTGTGTGTGTGTGTGTGTGTGTGTGTGTGTGTGTGTGTGTGTGTGTGTGTGTGTGTGTGTGTGTGTGTGTGTTGTGTGTGTGTGTGTGTGTGTGTGTGTGTGTGTGTGTGTGTGTGTGTGTCAGGAGGACACTGCAGCTGGCAAGGCAGCTGAAGGATCGAGCGGTGGAGGCCCAGGCGTGCTACAGTCTGGGCAACACATACACACTTCTCCAGGATTATGAGAGAGCCATAGACTACCACCTCAAACACCTCATCATAGCCCAGGACCTCAATGACAGGTATACACACACACACACACACTTTTTTACTTATGGAATAACTCCCGAAAAACGATATGGGCACATTAACATACCATATGTGTATTTAAATGTGTTTTTGGGATGTAGGATTGGGGAGGGCCGTGCTTGCTGGAGCCTTGGAAATGCTTACACTGCACTAGGGAACCATGACCAAGCGATGCACTTCGCTGAGAAACACCTGGAGATCTGCAAAGAGGTACAGAATGTTAATACTGATGACCTTGTCTTTTCTGGGACAGTAAAGCAGTGCCTCCATAGCAGTTCTTTACTTTAGAAACTTTACAAAAACAGGTAAAGAAATCCTTCAGTTGTGTGTGTTTGTTTGGTTTTTCAGACTGGAGACAGGACGGGGGAGCTGACGGCTCGTATGAACGTGTCTGATCTCCAGATGGTTCTCGGTCTGAGTTACAGCACAAATAACTCCACTATTTCAGAGAATAAGGAGATAGACTACAGCCTGCATGGTGAGGATACATCATACGTTTCCCTTTAACACTGAGGCTGTGAAACTGTTTTATAGTGTTGTAAGTGTTGTTTGTGTTTTAGGAGCGAGACCCAGGATAGGCAGAAGACACAGCATGGAGAACCTGGAGCTGATGAAACTCACTCCAGACAAGATGAATGTAAGAACTCCACGCGCACACACGCACACGCACACACTGGATGCTCTGTCGACCACATTTCTGGATACTTTATCATATCCAAGCTTATAGTTTCACCCCTGATTTCCCCCTGCATTGTGGTAATAATCCGTGCCTGTGTGTTGAAGGGACAGAAGTGGAACAGTGACATCCTGACCAAACAGTCCAAACCCTCCATGACGAAGAGCTCCTCCAAGCTGTTCTTCGTCAGCCGTCTGCGTGGGAAGAAGTTCAAATCTGGTGGCTCCAGTAAAGTCCTGCAGGACACCAGCAACACCCTGGACACCAGCCAGACCCCCGCACAGGGGCCACAGAAGGTACAGAGCACAGGCTGTACTCAGCTGATAACCACACACGCGCTTAGACCCCAGCCAGTCTCCCACAGCTGTCATCAAACAGCCCGTGCTCTTTAGCTGTGTTTCATGCTCCTGTTTCTGAACTTAATCAGAGACTCAGTCCTGACATGCTCGGAGACGAAGGCTTCTTTGACCTGCTGAGCCGTTTCCAGAGCAACCGCATGGACGACCAACGCTGTTCAATCCAGGACAAGGGCAGCAGGTTATCGCTAAGCAGCGGCCCAGAGTCGCCTCCCAGAGCCATCAGGAAATGTGAGTCCATGCATCTACACTCAATAATAATGGTGTAAGAAAATATCCATAAAGTACCTTATGTTGATTATGTATTATTTATTTTTACTCAGTCAATACTTTATTTAATCTGTAAATATATGTGCCTTATAAAAGTGTGTTTTTATAGGGCAATGGATGTGAAAAAAAATAAACTTATTTTGCTTGGTGTGTTCTTTATAATATGAGTTTTTTCTAAAATGATGTTTTAAGAATTGCAATGCATAGCGACTGACTTACAGTATCGCAGTATATTAAATAGAAACTTCTGTGTTGTAACACATATCAAACCAGCAGATTCTTGCCTCACTTTTGACTCAGAAATCATCCGATTGCCGAAGTGCGTCTTCCTTTTCATCTATTGTCCTTTCATCGGTTCTCTCACACTCTGCAGCTGTGTCAGAGTCAGCCAACGTCTCGGGCGCACAGGGCCGGCGGTTAGAGGGGTCGTCAGCAGCGGGGGGGAGCCTGCCCGGCCTCAGGCTCCATCACAACAGCAACCAGGCGGTGCTCAGCCACCTGATGGCCAACGCCGACAACACTGAGCCTGACGACAACTTCTTTGACATGCTTGTCAAGTGCCAGGTATCGGATACGACCGTGTCTAGTGCTACAGTTTTACTGCACAATGAGCATACGTTACATTGAATACAAACAAAGTTGTAATGTGCTTCCAAACCGCTCTCTTCCTTCCACTTCCATGCTACCAGGGGTCCCGTTTGGATGACCAGCGCTGTGCCGCTCCCCCTCCTCCAATCAGAGGGCCGACTGTACCGGACGAGGACTTCTTCAGCCTCATCATGCGCTCTCAGGCCAAACGGATGGACGAGCAGCGCGTCACGCTCCCGTCTGCACCTAGAACTACAGCCAGGCCGAGCACCGGCTCCTAAACTCAGCTTACGGGGGGGTACTGGGGTTTCTATTTTCATCTCATGAAGGTGTGGACAGCATTATGAAAGACCAGCGTGTCGTCACTCACAAGAAAGCCTTGTGTATCTTCATTCCTTTTGGACAAAACAAAGCACTGTCAGAATTATATTTAGTATGTCTAAATCTCAGCCTCACTTGTTTCGCACTCACAGTAGCATCAGGGACAAAAGTGTTGTTTTTTATCGTTTTGTACAAACTTTATTTCACCCTGTGTGTATTTTTAAATACACACCTGCAGTTGTATCTGTATTTATTGTACTTTTTATGATTGTTAGGATTTTTTTGTTAACTGCTGTCCTACCACTATCGAAAAATGTGGTTTTACTCGGTTGCGTCTGAGTCAGTGGGACTCAGAGGTACAGCACTCTATCCATGTATTTTGTTTGTGAGTTTTTTTTGTGTTTTTTTTTTAAAGGGGGGCCTAAAAGCTACCAAGGTCAGAATAAGGAAATGGAATTTTTTCGCAAACTGTATGATAAAATAATTAATCTAACCCCTGTATAGCCCTTATGTTTGTTTGTACTTGGCCAGAGGAATAAAGCCTCTTCCATGTCCATCTTGTTTTGACTTTTTGAAAATGTTCAACATTAATTGTTTCTTTCTACTAAACACAGAAGATCCAGCTTGTGTAAAAGACACTTTATTGAACGTACCAGCAGTCAGACTTGAGTTAGCTTGAATTAATTTAAGTCACTTTTAAAAACAAGAATTAGAAAGGCTAAATACAACAGCCACTAGCAGTTCAAAAACAATACCTGTACATACATAAACTCAACTGAAATAAATAAATCTATGCACGTTTTAGTTTGGCCTTATTTGTTAAAACAATATATACAATACATTAACATAAAATATGCATCTTTGTAAGTAAATCAGTACTAGAAGACAATGTTAAAAGACAAAAGTGCGCATGTAAAAAAACAAGAAAAGAATACAATGCATATGCCCCAAATACTGGCTCTAAATAAATATCAAACACCCGTGCTTCCATTCCAAGTTTGTTGTGCATATGGTTAGAGCCTCACTGCGCGCAAAGACCGCCCCCTACTGTCAGTAAAGTGTTACAGTAGACAGACCAAAGCTTACTGAAGATTCCGACCTGAACGCTACGACGCTCAACAACAAACACACTTATTATTTCCCTTTGATGCTGAAATAATATTGACCATCCATTGCAAGCAAGCCATCGCAACACACTGTAATAGCTTCAGAGCAAAAACACTGATTTCAAATTTAAAACAAATGCACAAGCAATTTTACACATTTTGAGTTGTAGCAATGCAGAGTACACGGTAACATGAGACACCGGACACCCCACAGGGAAACAGAACGACTTCCACAGATTCAGACTCCTCACACGGGGAAAGCTCACTTCAGACACTCTGGAAAAAAATACATTTTACACCATGAATTCAACTCGCTCCCATCAAACAATAGCAGCATGACAGCAGCTGTAAGAAAATGATATGCAAAAGAAGGAATGTAGGACATCTGAATAGCTCAACACATTTTGATCTTTAAAAATGACCATATTATCTTTGTTTTTTTAACAATTTCATTATGGAAACTGGGAACTCAAGGAAGGCACCATCATGAACAAAGCACTGTTCTGTCTAACCTCAAACACTCCTCAGTGAAAATGACATGCAGCAATGCACTGGTGGGTGTGTGTGTGTGTGTGTGTGTGTGTGTGTGTGTGTGTGAATGTACTGTATGTGTGTGTTGTTCAAGTGAGGATGCAGGTGAAATGCTGCTGAAAATAATGAATGATCCTGCTGTTATGACCCTGATGATAAACACAGTGTGTGAAGCATGACACGTGAGTGATGTAAAAAAAAACAACAACACATGCAATATGTGTGCTTATATGTGTAGCAGGCCTGAATCCATTTTGGTTTCCTACAGACAGAAGTGAAAGGCCTATTCACCTGTGTGTGTGTGTGTGTGTGTGTGTGTGTGTGTGTGTGTGTGTGTGTGTGTGTGTGTGCATGTGAATGTACTGTATGTGTCTGTTGTTCAAGCTGTAAGTGTGTTGAAAGGGTGTGACTGTTGGGAGTGCAGGAGAAGCAGTGTTTTAAGCGGACGCGTGTCTTTTAGATTATAACTGGTTGTGTCATTGTATGTTGCGTGCGTGTGTGTGTGTGTGTGTGTGTGTGTGTGTGTGTGTGTGTGTGTGTGTGTATGTGTGTTACGGGTTGTGTGTCCAGAGTGTAACAGTGCGGTCAGCAGAGGATGAGAGGAAGGACAGGTCCTCTGTGTGCCATCGACACTGGATCACTTTGTCGCCGTGCTCTCCCACCACCGTCTGTGGCAGCGGCTTGGTCAGGTCTCCTACAAACACACACAATTGTATTAAATATCACTGAACTTTTTAATATAAAGACTTTTTAGATAGTCAGACTTCACTGTGACTTTTTTAACTGACATACTATACGATGACCCTGAGGGAGAAAATATGTCACAATATTTTTTACAAATGATCTCAGGAAGGAATGTAAAGTGACTTTTATTCTCATGTCATACTATACTATCAACCTTTCTATGAAATCATTTACAATTTCCAAAGATATTCAATTTACAGTGATATACAAATGCACAATAAACAGAAAACAAATGTAATAAAAGTGCCCAAACATACATGACTATCAAACACATGCATGACCCTTTTAAACTTGTTGTTGGTCAGGGTATAAAATAGGATAGCCTACATAAAAAGCTAATCTCAACCTAAAGCAGTATGTATAAATAATAAATAAGTACTTGTGTCGATGGGACGTACCTTGGAGGTTGCTGACGATGACCTTTGTGTCGTAGGAGCCGGTGAGCAGGTAGTGCGCTCCGGGGGAAAACCGGACGGATCTCACGTCGCTGGAGTGCGGCCGATACACCTGCACGGTTCGTCCTCCTCTGATGTCATACAGCATGCATGCACTGTCTTCCTGCCCTGTTGCTAGGAGACGGCCACTAGGATCGACTGCTACCGAGGCAACAGGACTTCCTGTGCAGAAAAAAAAAGGGTTTGGATGTAAATACCTGGACATGATTATCAGTAAAAATCCGTCTGGTCTGACAAAGACTGGACAATATATCTCAGTTACAATGCCAAAAATAATTGCGTTTCCTGAGATTACCCAGATAATCATCAAAACACCCTTAAATCTTTTAAAATAGCACTGATGGAACCACTTTTCCTTACATTTTGTCCAAAAAAAGAGAACATTTTGAGAATCGTCTGTGTATAATTATTCCAGTATTTATTTAATCAGGCTCTTATTTTTTTACTTCTCTATAGCGAGCTTTAATCACAATGCCAGATATTCCCCAGACTGAACTGATTGTGAGTATTTTTATCCATCTATCCACAATAAAATCCGTTATTCTCCCATCCCCACAGAGTCTTTTACAGAGCATCAGCCAATATTTTCTAGAAGTGGTTCTACTTCAAACTTTTAAAGGTATTGATGGAGTTACTTATCAAAAAACACAGGAAAAACTTGTAACACGCAGGCCTTACCTGAGCCATGGAAGGCAGTTCCCACTACCCGCACACAGCTGGGCACCCTGAGGTCCCAGAATCGCACTGTCTTGTCTTGAGAGCCGGAGGCAATCATCCAGCCTCCCCACGTATACAGAGACAGAATGTGACCTGAACAGCCGCACAAAAAGGACACGTTACGCACCGGCAACGCTTCTCCCCCTGACTCCTTCATGTTTCCGGTTCAGGCGGATGGAGGGAGCGGTGTACCTGTGTGTCCGCTGAGGGCGTGCAGACCCTGTCCTCTCTGGCAGTCGGTGGTGTAGATGTTACAGTCTCCAGCTCCGGCGCTGATCAGGATGGCTCCTCCGCTCTCTGGACCCTCCATGAAGGCAAGGTCTCGGATGGTGCCGTCATGCATGCTGAACTCCAGGTCTGGGCCTGGCCACAGAGAGACAAAAACAACATGAGGATGCTTCTGGGGTGCTGATAGGCCACCGGCCCGCAGTGTCTGTACCTGTGGCGTTGCACGTCTCTGCACTGAAAGGCAGGACTTTGACATATTTGTCATTGGAGCCGGTCGCCAGCAGCTGCCCACAGTGGCTCCAGGCCACGCAGTAGATGGAGCCTTTGTGGTGTTTGTTCCTCTTGAAGCGCACCACCGGCTGCTTTGGGGGACTGGAACCACTGAGGTGAGGACAAAGGAAGAGGAGGCAAGGAAATACACGTAGGAGAGAAGATGAGTTTCCAGGTAGATGCTAAAAATGTAGTCAACATGGGGCCAATTTTTCCAACACAATATATAGAATGAACTGCAAGCCATGAGCAGCACAATAAAACAGAGATTTAACCTTTTTTGGGGAAGAAAAAATCCATTGATTGAATAACCTGGTCATTCAGTATATTCAGGTAGTCATCTGACCTCATTCTTTGGGCACATAACGTTGCTGAAACTAGACCAGACCAACTGCAGCAACCCCAGATCATAGCACTGCCCCCCACAGGCTTGTGAGCTTTTTTTTGGCCGGGCAGTGTATGTTATAGATGGGGCTACTCTTGATGGTAAGAAACAGTGGTTGGACATCTGTGTTACCTTGCTTTTTGTGACAAACTTTTTATTGTTTTGCCCTCAGAGGGACATATATATACGGATACAAATTATGTAAACGATAATACAAAAGAAAGACAAACATAAACCAAAGATAGGGAGACATCTGTGTCACCTTGTGTCTAATGTGTCTGGATAGGCACAGACGCGTAGGGTTTTGGAGTTGGATCCCACAGCGTAGAGCGATCCGGACGGGTGGAAGGCGACGGCTCGGATGGCCTGAGTGTCTTCCAGAGAATGAACCGGCACAAACAGGCTTTTAGTGTCGCCGCCCTGCAAACACACCCACATATTAAAACACACAGAATGTAATAAGCAGTGTAAACTCCTTTGATCCTCCTGACACAACCACACCCATAAGGGGGATGCCACATTATCATATGAAAATCTGCTTAATTAAATGCAGATTCATCTTGTACTGTGACTAACCAAGAAGGAATCTACGCTACTTTAAAATCCGATCGGAGAAGTTCAGAGAGCTAGAAAAAAAGTTTCAGTGACAATAATAACAGCTTAACTGGGGAAAGGTGTGTTAAAAATAAAGAGTGTATAATAAAAAGGGCATATCTACCTCTTTACTTCGGGATAAGGAGCCTGGAGAGTGACCGTGTAGACTGTCTTTCAGTTTGTGCTCACTGCAGAAACACATACAGAAATGTTAACGCTGCAACACTACAGGATAACACACTGAAAGAATCCAACCCCAAGTACCTCTGGGATACGACAGGCGACTCATTTGGAGGCGGGACCGGGCGCCCCCCCACGGTGCGCTGTGGGGTGCTGCTGAGCACCTCTCCCCCTTGGGTTTGCTCTGGGCTCACAGATGGAGGGTTGTTATTGTCCTCGGAGGCGGGGGTGTTCCCGTTGCCATTACACTGCTGCGCCAGAGACTTCACCTCCTCTCCCAGATCCTCCATCCCCACGTTGAGCTCCTCCAGCTTCTGGATGGACCTGAGGAAAACACACACACACACACACACACACACACACACACACACACACACACACACACACACACACACACACACACACACACACACACACACACACACACACACACACACACACACACACACTTTCTTTACTTAGTTTTCTTCTACATAAATGCAATTCAAGGGTTCAGGAGGCTAATCCAATATGCTGTTATAACAAATATGAATTAAATCTGAGTAGTTTTGTTAGAGGACGTGTTCTGAATTTAAGAAACATCTTTCTTTTCTTTTTTTAATTAATGTTGACTTTTGCAAACTTCCACTTCCACCAGTGCTATCTATTAATGCAAATGAGCATATATTTATAATATTACTGTATGTTATTTTTATCTGCAACTGAGCATTAATAATGGGGTTAAACAGACAAAATACATCTAAAAAAATAAAGATTTAAAGAAGATTTAAATGTCAATATTAACCTTCAAACTACTCCACATAGCCCTATAACTGACCATTTAGGAAAGGAGAAACTTCAAATTGTACTTTTCCGTCACCACACTGCCTGAGCTGACTGATTAATTCTGGTTTGAAACACAAAAGGACGGAGGACAAAAGCAAACTGAAGTAATGATGTAATTATTCACAGCTACCCTTGTGAATAATGCAGAGGATACAGAGAGAGGGAGGAGAGGAGGAACTGTCATGGGACAAATCAAAGAGCCTTTGTCCTGCTGACTGTGAAGTGGAGGCGTGTTTTGGGGGAGGTGTGTGTGTCGTACTAGGAAACCCCACATGGGGCTCATCATTTACAGGGCCTTATTGTGTCCATTTCTGTCTGACAGCTGCTGCTCTATTGTACCATCATATTAAACACTGCACAGTAATTAGGGAGCTTGAAACACAAAAGCTGCACCAGCATCACTCTGATGTGCCATATGACCTGACAGGCGTCTATAAATACAGATGTACACTTCCTGTCTGACAGAGGAGTGTTTCAGGCATCTCTTGCCGTGTGCGTACCTGTTGAGGAACTTCTCTGTGAGGCTGTGCTGCATGTCGCTGGGTGGGGGCTCCTGCTGCACCCCTCCCTCCAGCAGCATCTGCTGGTACAGCTGCCTCTGCTGCTGCTTCTGCTCCAGGTGCTGCTGCACACGCAGGCGCTGCCGGTAGTACTCCTCGTACTTCTCCGTCGAGTCACGAAGCTAAGGGTTAAACATGGTGTCACTAAAATCCCAAACTCACAGAGGTTGTTTTTGCACCAATGTCTTCACATCTTCCTCTGTGATCTATCTATCCTTCTATGAGATCAGATATCTGTACTGCATTTTCCTTTTATAACCTTTGCGCATTCTTTCGACAGTTTCACCCAAAATATCTACTCTAACTGCACAGCTCTTTCATTTTTATTCAGGAATGTTGTGCATATTTTAAAGGTATTTTTTATTATTCTTTTAATTGAATTTATTTCAGCTTTCCTCATAATTCAGGATATTTCATATTTTATGCTATTTCTGCACATTTTTTGTAATTTTCTTCAAATGTATGTATTGTTTGCTAGATGTTTTTATTGGCTTTAAACATGTTCCTCTTGCTCTGGCTATGATATGCACCAAAACAGCAATGCAATAATATCCTTGTACGTGAAAAACTTCTTGAAAATATACATTTATGAATGTAATCCATTGTTACGTAAACTATTCCAGATAGAAGATTAGGTTACTCTGAATAAGAAAAAAAATAAGGTAAATGGCTTCAGTAGAAAGTATGAACACTGGTATGTAAAAACTCACACAGACACGTGCAGAGAGTAATATTCACACACCGCACAAGCTGCCAGCTCCTGTTCACTCTATTCAAAGGCTTCATTGTGCTGTTTCTCCTGTCAGTTCAGGTATTAGAGGGGGAAGGAGGGTGAGACTGAGAGCAGAGGACAGGTCACTTCCCCTCTCTGTCCTCTGCTTCCTGTCCTCACAATCTGATCGGAACAGATCTACTGTATGTTTGTGCGGGGAGAGACCCTGGCACTGTGCCCGCTGTTGAAGAAGGATTGAGGGCAGAGAGTAAAACAAGACAGAGAGGGGAGGAGGATTTCACTGTGAGACTACAGAGACTCTAAGTCTGCCTCGGTTCATGGCCTCTTTGTGTCTCTAGGGTGACGGAAAACTTCACACTGAGCTGCAGAGGAGAATCTGACAGCGACGGGTACTGAGTTAACACCCTGTTTACAGCCAACATGAGGGGAGCAATGACTCATTATCCTATTTAAGCTCCTGGGTTCACATGTCCCCTCTGACCTAGAACCACATTTTCTTCTCCTCTGTTTCTGCTCTGCTCATCTCCTTTGTGACAGGCTGGAGAATCCCAAACAACCCTTTGAGATTAAAAACACCTGATGATTCTGTTGTTATAAGAAGAGGCCTTCTTTTAAGATTGGAAAGCTGATTTATGGACATTTGGACGTCACACGGAAAAAGTTGTGTGTCATGTCTGTGTGTTCAGATTTGAGTTATGACTCAGATAGGAATTGTGATGATCAGCTACAAAAGATGTCTGTATACAGCATTAAAAAAAACATTTTCTAGATGCACAAAGGTTTAAGGTGCACATGAAGTGGCCGAGGACAACAGAGCTATAATGCACCATCCCTTTAAGCAGCCGTTGACAGTGACATGCAGGAGGAGGATGACTCAGACACAACACGCTGAGAACCATTCATCAGAGCTGGTCTATATATAGACCTTCAGTGTGGCAACACCCATCAAGGAGACAAAAAATGGATCACTTGTTTGGCACACATTTAAAACATCTAATGAGTTAAAGATCAGAGGTATACCTCGTTCCTGTCCTCTGAGTCAGCTGACGGTGCGTCCTCGCCTGGCGCTGAGGCAGGACGCAGGTTCTGAGCTCCAACTGAACCCATCATCTTATCCACAGGTGTGTCTGTCCGTGACCTGCGCAGAGGAAACACACCAGAGCAACAGATTAAATAAAGCAGAATGTCTCACAGTGAGGTCCAACTGCCAGGGAGGAACGTTATTATGATATCATGTTTTTGTCTTGTTTGTTATCTACAAATTGTAAATTATTAAATACCTTCACCAGAATCTACATTTTGTTTAGTCTAGGACTCAGAGTCAAGTCTTCTCTTCACACTTCCTTTTGTTGTGTGTGTGCAAGTTCTGAATTGCACTTCAAATTTTCTCCTTATGTTTAACATTTTGTTTATTTACAGTCTTACTTGCAGCTAATATATTAATTCAAATGTATAGTTTTGTGGGTATTCTGTGATGAAATGGTGCAAACATTTATTTATTCACATAACTTAGATTAAATAAATGTAAAAAATGGCATAAATCAAATTATTAAAAAGGGGCATCCCTGGTATATTCTCTATGTTGTGAGGTCTCTTTAGCTAAAAGGCGTTGATAACCTCTGATCTGAGAAATCTGAAAAGGTATTGCATTAAACCAGAACCTGAGAAAAATGGGGTCCTCTTACGTTTCAGGTGATTCCTCGAAGATGCTGTGGCAGTCGGAGCTCTCCATCATGAGACTCCGGCTCTGCCCCCCCGCTCCAGGGTAGTGGAAGTTGGCAAACGAGTGCGACATGGGAGAGACTCCTTTCCCCGGCGCTGCTTCCCCACCGCTGGCTCTCTTATCCTGGCCGGACAGCCCGTAGGACAGCCCGTCCAGCGCTGGGTTCAAAGAACGGGACATGTAGGTGTCAGCGGACTGCGGGCGGCGCATGGGGGAGGAGGGGTAAGGAGACAGTTTGCTGATGAGCGGAGTGAGCAGGTCAGCGTAGCCCGTCTTTGTGGGCTTGACCAAGCGGTCCACGTGGATGTTGAGTTGCTTCTGTTCGAAGGCACAGGAGAAGACGGTGTGGGACAGGTTCTGCATCCATGAGAGCAGGGACAGGTCCAGGTCGTCACAGCCGTTCCCGCAGAGCATGTCCACACCCACGAGCACCTCGCCCTCCGTGATCTCCTCACCTGTCGCCTTGCTCTGTAGCAAAACACAATACAACAAAGGGTATGTTTAATCGTCTGCAAACTTTACCAAAACCCATCTGTTGAATAGTTTTGGACAGTTTTTGTGTTTAGTGATTCAGACCTGGCAGAACTCCACGCAGCACTCATAGAGGACTCCCTTTAGCAGCAGCTGGAAGAGTCGATCCTTGCTGGCCTTGAATCCAGCCTCACTCAGCTTCCTGTCTGCAGGGATGAAGTCTGCCACCATGTTGCAGGCCTCCTCGAAACACTGAACCCTGGCCGTGCTCGGGTTCCAGTCCTGCAGAGAAATAAGAAATCAACGTAAATGCAGAACACATGGAAGTAAAAATATCAACCAAAAACTGCATTGTTTACAAGTGAAGATAATTAGATGAGAGTAGTGAACAAGAGAATAAAAGAAAATTCTTTCATTAGAGCTGCAAAGATAAGTTGATCAACTTGCCAAATATTGTAATAATCAATAAAGCCTTCGGTACTGTTTTATAGAAAATACTGTTTCCAGCCTCTCAAATATGGACATCTACTGCTTCTCTCTGTTTTATATTGTATTAAACTGGAAACCTTTGGGTTTTGACCTGACTAAACAAATCATTTTAAATCATGAACTTGCACTATAGCATTCTAAGATTGACATTTTACTATTTTCTGACATTTTATAGACAAAACAAATAAACGACTGACAAAGCGAGGAAATAACTGAAAAGGAAAATACTTGCAGTTCACGCTTCCGGTCTCCAAAAATGGCAAAAAATGTAAATGTAATATGTGTGTATTTATATTTGATCCACTTTCATAAAGCTTGCCTTGAACTCAGCATGGTTTGTGAGGCGGGGCAGTGTGAGGAGCAGACACAGTTTGCTGTAGTCATCTTTAGAGGGACAGAACTCTTCCAGGGCATGGAGACACTTCACTGCTTCCTGCATGGTGAACTCCAGCTGAAGAAAACACAGAATGCATTTCAGATTGTTACAAAGGACTGAGTAGAAGCTTCTCTCTGTACAACATTTAGAGCTTCTGCAGCAGCTCACCCGAGACACAGAGGACTTTTCCAAGTCTTGGATTTAATAACATTCACAGATATGCATTATCCAGTAACACGATTTTGGATTTCTTTTTTTTTAAAGTTATTTTTTTGGGGCTTTTTGCCTTTAATCGGATAGGAGAGCGGCAGGAAATTTGGAAATCAATTCGGGAATCGAACCCAGGTCGCCTAGCGTACGGTGCAGGTGCTCCAGCCAGTTGTGCCACGGCCGGGGCCCGATTTTGGGTTTCTGTGCATTTTCATAATGTCTTTGCAATAGGAGTTGAGTTTGTGCAAAAAAAAACCACAAGATCTGTGGGTGGAACATCACAGGTGGAATGTGTCATGTGAAACGTTATGTTAAAAAGGTTATTCTAACACAGACAGTCGATCACAGTACCAGAAGCAGCTTAATCCTGATAAATCCTGTGCCACAGTGAGGCCAATCAGACGTCACTACTTGCATGTAAATGCAGCCACTGCTGACGTTACACACACACACATGCGCACACACAACCTGCTTTCTCCTCTCTCTCTCAAATTGTGTGATTTGTTCAGATGATTTGAAGAGCCGCAGTTTGAACAACATCTACTGAACTTCAGTTTGCTTCTCCTCTTGCCTTTGAGATTGAGCCTTCACACTTACTTCCATGACAACCATTGACAGTCAGTGGGAAAACAAAGCAGCGCTGTTACGACTGCTATTTAACAGGATGAGAAAACCAGGCTGTGTTGATACTTTATAATATAATGCTGATAGCTAGTGAAGTTTAGTGACTTACATGCTGAGGCTCATCTTCTGCAGACATGGCGTTATTCACACACAGAGCCTCCAGAAACTTCTGCTTGAGGATGATGTAACGAAACCTGCAGACATGAGAGTTGACATTAGACACTGTGTTGATACCGTTTGTGTCTAGCTTTGCATCTGTAGTCCATCTCAGAATCAACAAAGGATACACAGACATAGGGACAGTGGCTCACAAGGTGAACACACCTTTTTTTGTCAAACTTATCCATGCCCTCCAAAGGCTGAATGAACTGCAAGACCTCATCCCACTGGCCGTCAAGAACCAGTTGCCTGAAAATAAAAAAACAGTGTATTTTTAATAAACAGGAACCAGATGATGTCCTTGTATAATATGACCCACACATTCGTAACTTAAATTATTTATATAATTTAAAACTGAAGAGCTATTCATTTCTTGAATCTCTGATCCCCTGATTGCTCCAGTATTTTCCAAATAAAAGGAACCATGACAAGTTGAGAGACACTAGCAATCAAAACTTCACACCAGAAGGGGAAAAACCTAAATGTATTTAATACTCAAGCTGAGTAGAATTGTAATCAAGACACTATTGGCTGACTTTCAAGAGAGCACTCAATAGCAGAATAACAATGTTACATTATCCTGATGTAGAGGACACGATCAGAAACACTAAACTTTATGACTGGAACAGTTGCCTTTTGTTTCCGCTTCATAGCAGGCAGATATTTTGCAGTCGCGACTTGTGTCAATGAGACGCTCTTCATGTTTGTTGCTGTTGAGTTCATCTACCTGAGGAAGAGCATGTCGTCTGAGTAGAGCCCGTTGATCACACCGCTCTCCTTCTCCAGGGCCAGCATGCTGATGTGCAACTTCCTGGAGTGGAGAAAGTCCAGGATCGCCTTTATGATCTCCACCTCCTTCACATTTATTGTTTCCTCCGCTGTCATGGTGACGACTGTCAATGACAAGGGCAATGAAGCTAAATACTTGTAAAAACACAAACACACACATAAAAAAAAAACCCAGAACACAATCAGTTGTACATTTAGATTATTCCACATCTAAACAATTATCAATATAAGAAATATATCCTTATTGATAATTTTAGCCATATTGAAGAAAGCATTTAAAAAGTAGGTGATTTAGTTAATTTGGTGAACCAGAGGACTGTGATTAGACTGGGAAAGCTCCAAAATGTGCATGTGTGGAACTGTATGCATCGGAAATGAAGAGTACCAAACATTGCACATTGAACTTCCACATTCTGATCAAATTTCATCTCACATAAAATAAACTCAATGTATGAACCCAATATGCAAAGTCACAATATTGACATTACATCTCGTACTCTGAAGAGCTTAACTTTTAAACAGCAAAGGTAACCTGAGGTCTGTTTAGATTTTCTACAAACTCATGTTTGCATATTAACTCTATCTTTGGGCCACCAAGTAAATGAGTGTTGTCCAGTTAGACTGAGATTGACTAACTCAGGAGGTATGTTAATGTTCTTCAGTATTTGATTTGACCACTTATGACAGCATCATACAACTTTATAACACAGTACAATGTTTTATAATAAGGAGTCCAGATTTTCGCTTATCAGATATCATGTCAGAAGGAGGACAGTCTACCATATATTAGTCACATTGATCCTGATATTCTGCCCATAAGATGTTACAATGTTGAGTCATGTTAAGTCAACAGATGTTGCTGGAACAAGACAGAAACAGCTGTATGTAACTGAGCTTCACTCATCCACATGTTGTGTTTACAGAGGAGAGAACAATCTCTTATAATATTGTCAAGACCGGAAGTAGCTTTAATTCATCTTTATATCAAAAATAAACATCAACACCTATAAGAAAGCAATTTTGCCTAGCTTACAAGTAATCAAAGAGCAACACACTGCAGTGCTGCTAAGCTAGCATGAGGGATGGTTAGCTAATAACACTGTGGCTCTAAGCCTCCAGTCAAACATTATAAGAAGCTTAGGCTACTTTTTAGCTTTACATAACCTCTAAATTAACCCACCGGATTATAGCGAAACCAAAAACAACTAGTTACCGTCAGAGCTCACATAAAGCAGGCTAATTTAGCTGGTGGTTAGAGGGGAGCTGAGGAGCTAGTCAGGCCGAGGAGAGGGATGCATCCTCCGCTAGTTAGCAGGGCGGTGCGCACTGACAGCCGAGAACACAACACGCTGCGTTTAATGCTCACCTGTTTCTATCAATGCATGGGATGGAAAAACAGTGGCCCGGGATGTTGACAGACGCTGTCACGGAGAGAACCGCTCGGTATTTTTACTGCTGTCTGTCTTGCCCGGCTGTCCCTCCTCCTTGTCTGGCTGTGTCCCCTCCCTGCTAGATCTCTCTCTCTCTGCTGCTGCCCAGCCCTGCTGCTGCTGCTGCCGTCTGCAGGAGCACCGCCTCCACACAGCCTGCACACACACTCTCCCCACGAAATACAACATGATAGAAACTAATTAAATAAATAACCAGTGGTGTAAAGTAACTGAGTACATTTACCCAAACACTGTACTTAATTACAATTGGGAGGTACATGTACTTTACTTGAATATTTCAATAATGTGCTACTTTGACTTTGTTCTTCTAACCCACTAAAACTCAGAGGTAAATCTTGTACTTTAACTCCAGTAAATGTATTTAATACCTTTAGTTATTTTTGCACATTTGGATTAATAATGTGAAATATAAACATCACTTAAACAAGACTGTAGGCTTTGGCTCTTTTTGCTGTAATGAATGAAAATGTCCCCTCTGTGGGACGAATAAAGGGATTCTTATTCTGATTCTGATTTAGTTACACTTAGTTACAGATACCCTTCCTGCAGCATACGAAATAATTCAAACTTCACGTAACCTAAAACACACCCCACCTTCACCACACTTTAATGATTAAATAATTTAAATTAAAACATATGATAGAAATCATTTTGAATTGGGTCAATCTGCATAATGAGTACTTTTACTTTTGGTACTTTATTTTGATGCTAATACTTTTCTACTTTCACTTGAGTAACAGGACTTTTACTTAAGTTTTTGTTAAAAAGCTACACTACAACAGATAATGGCTATGATAATAATTAACACAAAGCATGTCTGGTGTTGCAGTTACATTTTGTTAACTGTCTTAGCCTGTGATTGTGGTGCCCAAACAAGTAGGTTTTTCCCAGGTGTATGATGATAACCTGTGTTATTTACTTACCTCTTTGCAGAGTAATGAACAAGTGGTAGAGTAATGTTGTTTTAGATAAGTCTGTGTACCTTTGTTTCAAATGTGTTTCTTTCTTAAACAAGCAAACAGCTGTGCTTTTTCTGCTTTTGATTTTCCACCGGGCTCGGGAATCGAACCCACTCAGTTGTGTGAAATAAGACACCAATGATTACTGTTGATAGCTGGCATTTTAATTAAGCTCAAAGTAATAGAAAAACAATGAAAATCCATGAACAATTGAGCATATTTTGTAAATTGCAAGAAAAAATGAATTCAGAGTTGGAAAAAAATACTATGTTTTTCTCAGTATACTTAATGGATTTTGCATACAATACCACAATAAAGACTTGTTTGGACTTTATATACCATGCCTTTGCTTTTCACTCACATCCTTCAACAACTGTACTGGTTCATTAGTACAAACCTCCAACACGTCAATGTCATTACAAAAAATAGTTCTATATGCCAAAATATATATATGTACAGTGTCAACACATACTGAAGTAACCTGTGATTTAAAAAAGTAACAGTAATAAAAGTGAAGTAACAAGCATGAAGGTCCTGAAGCAGAAGCGCCTCAAAGACAGTGGACAGGATCTGAAGTGCTATCATAGGTGAATTCATTTATTTACAATTGTGGACTACTTTAAGGGTAATCATGATCTAATAATTACAACAATGTCCACAATAAAGTGTGTCTTTCAGTATTTGTTAGTTTCAACTGCAACACTGTCAAATGGTGATTATTTAAATAACTGTTAAATTGCACAGGCTGATGACACAGAGTGGGATTTCAGTCTATTCTACTACTGATGATCATCCTATTAGTGATACTGGTGAGTGATCACGCTTTTTGCATTTGTAGCACAATTAAAGGCCACAAACGACAACACAGGGATAAACACACACGTGATACATTAAAAAAGCTACTGAAAAGCTACAAGGGGACTTTTGAATGGATCTGCCATCATATACAAACTGATTTACCTTTTATGTGTACTGTAAATTACGTTTCTCTGAATAAAATCTAAGTCGCTTTTAAAAATGTCTTCAAAGCATTATCAAAATGAAATAAATTAAGAGTATATTGCAGGTACTTTCCAGAAATTATTTTATGGTATTCCATGTGCTGAATACTCTTTTAGAAAGTCATTGCAATCACCAACTGAGGTTTTTTGTCCACACTCGTCTTGGCACTTCACTATACACACACATACACAAGTTTTAGCTGTTTATATGTTTTTCAGTCACGAAAATGCGCCTTAATAGCAGCGAAACCTTCATCAAATACGCCACCTCTACCTGATCACAGATCAGGCAGACCATCCTTTTGACAACATGGGCTTGAGGGGCGCATAATCTGATCCCAGACCTGTGAGTACAAACAACCTCTTTAAACAGGCGCTGACAAATGACAACAACACTCACAGCGCATCCATTTGACACAAAACAAGCATAAGGCCACACAACTTATAGAAACCAAACTGCCTCTTTCTGAGGCGTGACATTCAGTGCTTCAGTGGTTCAACTAGATAAGGCATTGGTCCGCCTATGATTTTCTTCTCTTTTTTGGCACATGAGAACATCAATACACATGCTGAGGAGTACACACTTGTGACCCATTAAGGTAGTCCAGAGCATGATAACCAACTCTGAAACAACAACGTCTGTGAGGCCCACTAGTGTTCTACATTCCAGTTGTGATTTGTGAAAGTGGGATTGTGAGTCCTTTTAATGAAAAAGCAAAATCCACAAATTCCAGAGAAGCTTGTCCAAATATTGCCCGGCCATCTGGTGCTACTTAGTGTGTAGTTTTTTGGGCGTCCCTTGCTTCTTGGTTTGCCACAGATGGCTGGCGATAGTGATGGCGTCCACACTGGCAGACATGGTTTTGGCTGGGATCTGACTGAACTGCTTCCTGTCTGAGTTGTACTTGTACAAGCCCTCGATCATCTTGGTCGTGATGCTCCTCGGCCCGATGCCGGCCAGTTTGGTGATTTCCTCCGTCTCAGGGCAGTAGGCGTACACAGACCTGAACTGGCAACCCGCGTCACGGAACAACACCAGGAAGTTATTGGCTTCCGATTTCTCCATTTCCTGCAGACAAACACAAAAAAAGTTGGTGTTTAGTGCAGAATATCTCATGCAGAAAGACAAATTGTTATATATAATGCAAACATACATCAAGAATCTTGTTCTTCTGCCCTTCGTTGACCTTGCCAGCCAGGCAGCAGTGAGCCAGGGCATTCTGGATGATGTGTTTATTAGACTTGGCACTCGGCTCTTTGTATAGTTTGGGTCCTGTGAGAGGATTGCACATTTAGATGGTTTGACATGTAAAGAAATTGTGTTAATGTTAAGCAATGGTTTACAGGTATGTCTTCTACCTGTGTACTCATTGTTTGAGGGATTGGAAGAGGTGGTGGAGTCATTTTCCCAATCCTTCTCTCCATTACGACTACCAGTCGAAGGACAAGAAGAAAAGCCTTCTGCAGAATCAGGCCTGCAGATAATCACGTACAAACAAATGACACACAACGACATAACAAAAAACAACCCACAGCAAACATGTACAGGGTGATGCAAAAAAGCATGTATGGAACCATCCAGCGACAAATTGCACAAACACACATGCACACACACATTATAAACACACACAGAAAGAGATGTTGTAAAATAAGGTCAGACGCTGTGACACAATTCTCCAAACCCTGTCTGTTGTCTTGCATTACATCATATTGTACATACTCAGAGGAAGATGTGCAGCAAAGGGACAGAGAGGCATGTTCAGCCAAGCAAAGCAAATCTCAGTGCTGTTTTTATGGCTACTGTGTGGGATGAGCTCGAGTTCTTGTGGAGGAAACGGGAAACATAGTGGTGAAGCGCAGAGCAGCCAACATAGAGAGCAAACAACAGCCTGAGAGCAATACTGCAAAAGGCAGAGAGAGGATAAAGTGCAGGAGAACTGAAGCGGAAACACTGTAGCCACGCGAGTCCCATGAACCTTAATGCTGAAGAAAAAACCGCAGAAATGGAATATGTCAAATTATTTCTCTGTTGAGACTGCTCCTCTAATGTGAGTCTGGGTTGAAGGAATGTCTAATGAAATGCAAGTCAAAGTTATATGGAGCTTGATCTTCATTGAGCCACATCGAGTACACATTACTAACCTTCCCTTTCTTTCTTTGGGAGAGTTTAGAAAGAACGGGATATGGGAAACTTTTTTGCCTCTGAGGGATGCATGCAAAAAAAAGGGAAAATAAGAAAGGGATACAAGAGAATCGAGAAAGTAAGCCACACAAAAGTCAAGACTTAAGAAGACAAACAACCTCATTATAACCCATTAAATTAATTTATAGTCAAGTATATGATATCAGGGTGTGCCACAAAGGAAATATAAGGTGTGAGTTGCGAAATTTAGTTTTGGAAAGGTTAAATTAAATAGAAAAGTAATCCTGGAAACGTTTTTTTACAGTCTTTTTAAATGAGATATTGTGGGATATTATTGACAGAAATTAGGTGTTATTTAGTTAAACCCTTAGAAAAAAATGTTAAAGACCATAAGATACAACCCACCACAATGGTTAAAAGTTTGCAAAGCAGCACTGTGCAGGTAAATCCACATTTTGATCGACTTCAAAGTTGTTTTAACCCACAAAACTTTGCTCCAGGCAGAGAATGGGCCTTACCTGTTATTCTTTTTGTTATTTGGCAGATCTTTGTCATTGTCAGCCAGATTGAGGGATGCCAAAGAAACACTTGATACTGAGAAGCCTCGAGGACGCACCCCTGCAACACAAGCACAGGTCAGTGGCTGTCACCGAGCGATACGTGTGTGTTTAAACTAAATGTGTTTATGGTATTCACCTGTCGCCCTCACGGGGGGCGCAGACTCCACGACGTCCCTGTGGATTGACTTGGGTCTCGGCTTCTTCTTGAGACTTCCTGATCGGGGCTTGATGACATCGTCCATGTCCTCCATTAGCTTGAGCTGCTTCCTCCTCAAGTATTCATATTTGATGTATTCCCTCCTCGCCTTATCGTCGTCCTTCTTCTGCTGCTCCTCCTCGGCTTTCAACCTGAGGAAGGAGACCTGATGATTCCTTGCATGACTGCAAACTCACAGAGACATACTGTCTGTTTTCATGCTATAGACCATGGAACAGTGTTAGCATAGGCAGAGGAGTAAGAAAGTGAGACGGACCGTGCAGCTTCTCTCTTCTGCTCCTGGTCCAGCTCCTGCTGTTGCTTCTTCTCCTGAGTCTCCTTCTCCCTCCTCAGCCTCTTCTCCAGCAGAGCGGCTTTCTTTACTGCCATGTCTTCTTCCCCTTTCACATCATCCTGGTGTTTAATGGGTCAAGAACATACAAATACAAATGTCAGATTATACATAGACATATTTACACTGCACCTGTATAGCCTTCATGACAGTTAATATGACAAATAGCGCCCTGCTGTGTATTTATTGGAGTTAGGGTGGTATTTGATATTTAATGTGGCAGTAATGTAAGTACATTTTGACAACAAAGCTTTGACATTGCTCTGTAATCATAGCTCTAATGGTCTACCATGCATCTGTCATTGCTGCTTTTGTGGCCTACATTCACTCATGTGTGTCTCTGATCAGCACATGGCTCAACAGGCACAACACTGCACATGTTGTTCCCAGCTCACATAGTCAGAGATTCTTCCTGTCCCTGCTGCATGCATATAACCCCATGAGGCTGTATGGACTGAGGCTAATTAACTGTGAATATGAGTTCATATAACAGAAGCATTGGGGCTTTGATGCTGATACGTCGGGATGCATTAATGCTGGCAGGTTAGCTAAGATGGGAAATCATTTGACAAAAAAAATCAAGCCGAAATATCATGTCTAAAACTTTAAAGAGACTAGCTTGCTCTTGAGTTGCAGGGGAATTTATAAACTCTGGCATTTCGAGCAAAGTTTTTATTTTACAACATTTCCACAAAGAAATCACTACAGGCAGAAGAGGGATCATAATATGTGAACAGCAACAATATCAAGTAATGTTAGTTTAGTTTATATTTAAAACTAATGGCTAAACCTGCATCCAGTTCTGCCACATCCAGTCTCCTAGCCATTATCATAAAATCTATAACAATAATCCTCTTATATTATTATATAGCTACAGCACACCTTAAAGAAGAATCCACAGCATATCTTTTGGTCTTCTCCAAACGTGTCTGTTCCTGCCTCTCCGTCTCCGTCTCCTTCCCCCTCTCCCGCCATCTCCTGACCGAGTGGAGGTCTTGCTGCTTCAGACGGAGGCTCCTTCACCACCTCTGAGGAGCCTGATGGCTTGACCTCTATGTTAAAAAGACTCTTTCTTTCCCCCTCATGTTCCTTCTCTTTGGCTGCTTCAATAGTAGAAGGTTGAGGAATGCCAGCATTCTTCTTCTCCACATCTTCTTCTTTGTCCTTAGTGCTTTCGTTGTTGTCCTTGGCCTCTTGGTCCCAACTTTTAGGAGGCCCCTCATCGTGGCCCAGGTAAGCAAATGAGCTGTTCTGGTTCTGGCTGGGGTTGAAACGCCTCAGTCTGGGTAGGCTGTCCACTGAGGTCTGGGTGTTGAGCATTCGACTGAAGGGCGTGACCTTCAGATCGTTTGGCCGTGGAGTCCGGGGTGTCCTGGCGTGGAAGGAGGCTGGCCGTCGCTTTAAGCCAGAAGGGGAACGATTGGGAGCATGGGGAGAGCCGGTAGACGAGAGGATGGGGGACAAAGACCCAACCGATCCTCGACCTGATCCCCGGCCTGTAGCACTGCTGCTGCGCAACTCACGGAGCTGCCTGCAGGGAAATAAAACACACCAGGTGATGTATGTGTTTGCAGAATTATGGAAAATTATTTTTCAGTAAATTTAGTAAAAGTGATACCTGTGTGGAGATGGAGCAGGAGGAGGAATGACCCAGGATTGCTGCTGTTGCTCTCTCATGGACATGATCCTCTCCTGCTGCTGTGCCAAACGCTGCATCTCTGTCTGCAGGAAGCCCAGAGACGTGTTCAGCCTATCGATGGAGCGCGTGTATTCTGTAAGGTCGATTTCTCCGGGAGACATACCTGTATCACCAAACAATTGATTCAGTTAATTTAAGATAGTGTAAAAGCATTTTGCATATTTTCTGTGGTTACTTACCTCCTCCATCCTCACAGGGGGATCTAGGAGCTGCTCCATCTGGCTTGCATCTCTCTGCCCCTTCCATGCTGCCCTGCCGGCTGTCCTTTGAGGCTGAGAGCGGCTCTGGTGAAGGTGTTTCTCCTGCTGCTGAGCTGGGGCTGAGGGGGGCAGTGATTCCTTTTCTTCTTACTACATTCAAAAAGGCTGTTCTGCCCATCTTCTGCCGATGGCGGGTGAACGCTGCTTCCACCTGTGAAAGAGCATAATGATGTGATCATATATATTGACAGCTTCACTACTGTATTTCTAACTTTATCTGTATCAGCTTTACCTTCTTCTTCTGAGCTTCAATGGCTCTACGTTTCTCCTCCAGCTTCATCCTCAGCTGAATCATCTCTGTGGCTATCAGGTGGGAGGGGTCTCTGGGGGAAGGCGTTACTGGAGAGGGAGATGTGATTGGCAAAGGAGGTGTAGATATCTAGAAAAAGAGTGAAAAGTTAAACACATCTCACTATAAGCTGCATTTTTGCTCCTGCAACTAAAGTAGAGTTTTAATGGAAGAGGGATTGACACAAACACAAAAGGACACAAACCTGAGAAGAAAGGCTTTTTGGCGGGTGTGTGTACGGCACATTGAGGTCTGAACTCTCTGGTGTTGTTCCTCCGCTGCTTCTTCCCTCCAGCTTCCTGAACTTCTGTTCTGCAAAGCTCGTCATACGGACCATGCTCCCAGAGCCTCCGCAGGACGAGGCGGGGCTCATTGTGTGGGATCTGGGGAGGGTGAGTACTGAACTGGGACAGGGGCTGTCCCCTCCATCTCCCCTCCCACTCTCGGGGTTAGTATGACCGACCCTCTCCCCTCCTCCGGGCCGGCTCCTCTCCCTCTCCGGCTGGTCATGCAGCGGACAGGACTGGGTCATGGCCTCACAGTCTGGGTCAATATCTGAATAGTCTCTCAGAGAGGAGGAGTCCTCATCCAAGCTCTGGATGTCCTCTGTCCTCACATGGATGCCAGTGTCAACTTCATCAGTGGACAAGGAGTTGGGGTCGTGGTCGTTTGGCTGAGCCTTAGCGGATCCCGGGTCGTCTCCTCGACCGCGAGCCCCTGGAGGATCTGAAGGCTCCGCACCATGGAGGAAGAAACCATTGTCTCCGTCCCTCGAACCGAGGCAAGAGTGAGGCCTCTCCGTGTCGTGGATAATCTTCAGCGCCTCCTCAATACTCGGGGGAGAGGATGGGCTGATGTGGCCACTGTGGTTGCCATGGTGATCGTTGTGGCTATGGTTGCCTTCAGGGAGGACTCCATTGGAGTACCTAAAGACAGGTTTGGGTAAGTTAGTGGATATTTAAAGTTACATTCACACATGGTCACTAATTCTCCTGGTTACCAATACTCAGATAAACAGCTAGGTGTCCTTTTTATCTTCATGTCTCTTTGTGCAGTTTGGACATATGTTTAACTGAACACTAAGGTAAACTAACTACATCCCCAAACAACTTGTTTTTCAGGTGAAAACCAATGAATATGGTATTCAGGATTGTTAACAGATTCAGATCTATTGACATTTAAGTGCAAATAATTATTTTCTTAAATTAAACATATTTATTGTGTTAGCAATCGCAAAGTATTTTCACTTTTTTTGAACTATTCTCTCACATTACACATAAATTATGTATTTAATAACAATTTCAATCCAAAACTTGGTAGGCTTTAAGCTGAGCTTATTATTTCGAGTTTTAGCGCTTGTATGGAATAAACCTTTAATATAGGACAAGAAACATCGTGCCTTTGCTGTACCTGCTTTGGTTCTTGATGGAGAACGTGTTGTTCCGCCCAAGGGGTTTCTGGGAAGTGAACTCATCATCTTCCTCAGGTATGTGTCTGCTCTGTCCGTTTACATCAACGGGCATGAGGGAGAGGTGGCGTTTCATGCTTTCTCGAGACGCATAGTGAACTTTAAACCCAAGGCCGTCACTGCTGGCAGAGCGGGTCATACCGCGCAGGGAGGGAGCTTCACATGACAGCAAAGATGGGTCTCCGTCCAGAGGGATCTCAAAGGAGATTCCCCGAGAGGAAGAGCTGTGGGAGGAAGGAAACGTATTGTGAGTTTAATAGAGAGCAACAGACCTTTTCACATTTTTACCTCTTTTAATTTTATCTGCTGTGGTTTGAGTTGAAATACTAACCGATGTTCTTTGGGCCATGTCCCAACACAGCCATCCATGTAGGACATGGAGGTAGACCTCTTCATTATACCTGTTGCAGACACTGTATTGTTAATAAAAAATGTAAGGGTCAAACGTAGCATAAGAGCTACTGCATGTCTATAAATCAGTCACAAGGGGGCCTCTGATTTCAAAAACACATTCTTCCACTGGTCTGTAGTAATGCATGTGCCTGCTAATAATACCAACTATTTATTATTTTTAACACAAGCTTGTATGGGCAAATTGAAGTAAAAGACACTTTTTCCCCCACGGTTGTGTTAAGAGGAATAGTGATAACAAAGTGTGACAAATCCACAATATGTACCACAGTGGCATCTATGGCCACATGATCACATTAAATATCAGATATTTTTACCCTGCACAGGGATGTTCTCTGGGCTGTCCGGTCTCTCTGAATAGCTCTGTTTGACAGGACTGGACACAGGAGCCATATTTCTACAGGATGATACAGGCTCGCAGGCTGTAGAGAGAAAAAAACGACAGATAATCAATATTTATCTGCAGCCTAGAGTTAATTATTATTTATCATTTAGCATGCATAACTGTCAGAATCATTGCCGTTAACAATAGCATGCTGATTTTATCATTAACTTGCACAGTACCGTTTGGATCGAAGACTCTGGGCTGTACAAATGAGGGTTTAACCACTTCAAACCACCAGAAAAGCTCAGCCATAAACACCAGGTAGTTACTCTGCAACACACACACAATCCTTTGTGGTTAGTGCTGCAGTCATATATGTAGTTATTAAATAAGTTCATTAGCACATTTGTCACACTCCTTCTCTGAGTTTCTCTGTTAAGACGTTCAATGAGCAACAATCGTAGGATCATACAGCTTTTTGACAGATCAATGAGGTCACAGCCTGCAAACTGTTGCTAGGTAACAGGTGCAGGTGTGTGTGTGTGTGTGTGTGTGTGTGTGTGTGTGTGTGTGTGTGTGTGTGTGTGTGTGTGTGTGTGTGTGTGTGTGTGTGTGTGTGTGTGTGTGTGTGTAGTAGTAGACTTAGTACTGTACATGTTTCATTGTGTGAGTGCTTTAATGTCAAACACATACGCCTCATGAAAACGGCCAAAAACACCATCTGGGGTTTAGTTTAAATATGTCACATGTGCACAGATGGATGCACAGAGCAGCGAGTGAGTAACCCAAATCTATGATAAATGCCTGCATGTTATAAACAGAATGTCTCTAGATCCCTATAAAGATTATTTCCTATGTAGGAAACCTTTTGGTAAACGTACAAAGATCTGCTTATTTACTTACTAGTAGGAATATAAGCACAAAATATGATTGGGTCTCTACTTTAGACACCAGAGAGAACTGCCTAATGGAGAAAACAACCTCTATTCTGTTTTCTATATTAAAAATATTGGACATGAACACACAGACTTGTTAAGATGCAGTGCATGGGCAGGGGGCCAGTCTCTTTCCTGCTCTTCACAACCATTTGTAATCCCTCTCTTCCCACCTTTTCCTACTCAATTGTAACACCAAAAAAACTAAATATAAACAAGGTAGTGATTGAGAAGGAAGGGGGAAATACAGAGAAAGCCGAGCTCAAGTGTGAAAACTGACTTCTGTGTTTTGGAGAATGGAAAGTCCCAGTCAGCTAGGACCGTGACTTGAATTCAAATTGTTCTACCCACGCTCCCTGCATACTATTTACCCACACTGGCTCTGCCCCTTCTTATGTCCCGCAGGCACAGAGCTGCTTTTAAAGTTGTGTAGTCAGTATTTTGTTAATTTAGAAAGTAATGTGTGTAACATTGTGAGATCCCAGCCTGAGGACTGAGGAGAAAAATAAACTTGGTGTCATCTCTAAAGATCACAGATTTTGTTGTTTGATAAAAACAGAGGGGGAGAGAACAAGGGAGACAGGCAGAGACGGGTCAGGACTGTGAATCTCCTCTGAGCAGAATATGTCCTCTGTCTGAGGGGTGGTGGGGGTGGGGGGAGTAATTTGGCTTGCAGCGTATGTACTACAGAAGCGCAAAGCTCTCGCACACACACACACACACACACACACACACACACACACACACACACACACACACACACACACACACACACACACACACACACACACACACACACATGCATTATAATTTGGCTGCAAAGCAATATTCACTGTAGCAAAATGATTTCTCTGTTCATACATCCACACAGCAATAAGCCCATTGAGAACCGAGTCTGCTCACTTTCTTGATTAAACTTCTCCTTGCATGACTCATTTTGGCCTATTCGTAGTCCCCGCCCGCTATTCCTCCTTATTCCCCAAAACACTTTTCTTTTCCCTCTTTCTTCCACTGAGTCAGCGTTACAAAAATACATTTTTTTACATCCTTCCCATACAACTCTTTTTTTAAATATTTGAACACAGGTCTTACCTTTATGGATGCATGAGCGTATAGCATGTCCTCCAGGCTGAAGTGGCAGCAGTGGTTGAGGTTGTTCCTGCAGAACTCCTGCACCAGCTGGAGGTTGTACAGACTGTCAGCCAAAGACATAGTCTCCTTGAGGCAGATATCTGCTTCGCCAGGGGAGGGGTCAGACACAAACACACACCGGGGAGGGGTGATAGCAGAGGCCAGGCAGGAAGACAAGGAAAAGATAAGGCATAGTTTACGTTGAGACTGCCTTTCCCACTAGTATTTGCAGCACTAACTGATTTGAATCACTTAAAATCCTTCAAATGGTTATGACTCAAGTTTTCAAACTCCCTCTAGATGAATCATCAGGATTTTTATCCCCTGATGTCACTGTAAAGACGGCCCATGCATGTGTATAATGTCTACAAAGAGGAAACAGACAACCAAACATTACAGCAGCTGATTTTAGGGAAATTATCTCATTCTGTGCTTCTTTACTATTCTTAGAGTAAACTAAGCACTAAGACCTAAATGAACTAGCTTCCACATCTGGTCCACATATGAGTATATGAGCGCCCTGTGAACTACATTCAGTCCCGAGAGTCTCAGAGTGCCGGCACAAGAGTTGTTTATCTTTGAAATAGCAGCTAGCTACTCCTCTAACGGTCCTCCGTCACACATCCCTCGTGACCAAACACAACCCAACCCAGGGCATTTTTAGAAATGATGGCGCAGGCGAGTTAAGAGGAAACACATCTTTGTTCTCCATGTCTGTCCTCAATCCTCTCTGTGCCTCTCTAGGTCAACATGCTTAACAATATCCTCCATTTATATCATTAAATGCATCCCCAGAAAGTCAAAACATTCCCTGAAAAGGCTGCTACACTATCATTATTTATTTTATCAAATGTACTTTCTTATGTATTCAAAAGCCCTCAGAAAAAGAGTCACACTGATAATAAATAAACTCTTTGTTTAGAGCCCTTTTCCCAAATGTATGGTTGAAGTCAAAGCAGAGAAGAGCATCCTTTGTGAGGTCAAGTTGAAACGGAAAGTCATTGTGGTTAGCTCATTGTATGCTATTTATTTACGATTTCCTATTGTATATCTGGACCAACTATAGTGCTGTGTGTTGACTTTTGGGGAAAAGCACATTAAAAAAAGGGCGTAGTAACACATTTAGGAGTTGTTCCCACCTTCCAGTCTGATGGCCTGTGGGCAGTAAAAGTGCAGCAGGGCGGTCAGGGCACAGCCGTCTGTGTTGTCCTTCAGCAGGTTCTCCACCAGGGGGAGTGAAGGAGCACTCCTCTGTTGGGCATGCTCCCGCCTGTAGCGAGCCTGAAACCATGGCAACGGCAGAAAGACATCACCTATGTGTCATCGGGGTGTAAAAGTACAGCTGGCTCTCTGATTGTTGGTGCAAACATCTGCAGACACACTTTTATCTGCATGCACCAGTGCACAGACAACTCAATCATGTACAGTAAGTAGGTGTTAATTTCAAGCATAGGGTGGGCTTCAGGCTAAAGTCAAATAATACAGATTAAATTGACATGCAAATAATAAACATCTGGATTCCCTTTGTCATCTTTAATTTAAATGGATAGAAAAGAAACAATTATAACACATTTGTTCAGCACTATCTCCCTCTGATGTGATGGGAGGAGTGGTTAGGTTTTTTAGAAGGAGAAAAGGAACACAATCTAACAATTCAATGGTTTTCCACATTATACATCAACGTGTCTGAAGTTTATTCATGCTTTCTCTGTTCCTGTCTCTCTGGGTCTATAACAAACAGACAATACTGCTACATATATCTTCAGGGCATCAGTACTTCTAGTTTGCCTATTAAGTCACAAGAGTGGCGTCAAGTTTGCCTCTTACAACAGATTTGATGGGAGCTTTAATTACAGCAGCGCTCACAGTCTGTGTCTGTACATCAAGCTCTTAATAACAACATGTTCTCCTTTTAATTATATTTGGTTATATAAACTGGTAATACACCATCGACAGTTTTCACCACAGCACATTTAAACAAAATGTGCTTTTAATGCATAAAGCCGACAAAGAGCATTGCTACACAAAACAAGAACAATTTATATTTTACAATACCGTGGAAGAGGCATTGGCTAATTGATTATGTTATATATAGTTATATTTATACGATCATGCTACAGGATGGCTCTTCCGGGTGAAATTTCTGACCCTACCTAAGAACGATGCAAGTTTAAAATGGTTATTATATAATTCAATCAGATTCATAGGCATGTGAAGACAGGGGGCTGGGGTGGGATAATGTGGGAGGAATCTGAGCAATGCATGATGGGGCTCAGGGCCACATGCACCGAGAGATTTGGAGGGGACAATGTGAAGGGATGTATCTTTGCAGGTTCTGGATTAGACAGAGGGAAGGTATGGTGTAGGATGGTGAAGAAGAGTTCTTCAGAAAGGATGGACTTACAGGTACTAATCGCCAGTACCATTTGCTAGGAGACTTGATGGTGGATGATGATTGGACGACAACAGGAGAGAGTAGGAGAGGCGTTAGGGTGACAACAAAAAAATGTTTGCTACTATACAGCTGAGACTGGGGGACAAACCCTCTGCATTACATTTGCAAAGGCTGCAAAATCCTCTTAATGAATTTCTCATAAACGAGAATACATCACAAACAAGTAACTTTGTCTCCCCCAGGAGCTAAAAAAGAACTTTGCCACAAAAGGTTTGTTGCTAATACAGTCTTTGTATTAGCAACCAATGATTTTTTAGAGATGAAGGCATTTAACTAAAAAGCGTAGTCTCTGCATCGTCTTATAAGGAGCTAATAAAATGACAGTCTCATCAGAACAAAGCTTTTCCTCTTCAGGGAGTCCATTAACTGTTTCTATAGCTAATGGTAGTCTAACTGTAAACACGGTGATTGTTGACCAGCTTAAATGTTTCTCCTAATAAGGCTCTACATCACAAACGTTTTTCTTTTTAACTTGCTAGTATGCTAATTGGCAGATTAAAACTAGCTATGGAACATTTCAGGGGGGTAACCAAAGTCTGTAGGACTAAACTTTTTGGGGATCCTAAACATCTGTACATTTCATAGCAATTATTCCAAGACCATAAGGTATTAATCTTGTTATTCAAATCCGTGGAAAGGTGTGCAATATATTGCAAACTAATAAACAGTTAAGAAATGGGACCAAAAATAACCTCATCTATGAAAAGTAATAAAAACTACAAGCTTACATTCACACAGAATCCACACACAAAAATGCTGCACTTAGTCATAAGACCAAGATTTTTCACACAGTCCCAGAATAGACTCGATCAGACTGTCTTGTGTTCATCCATGAGTGTGTGTGTGTGAGTGTGTGGGTTTGTACAGGCATATGTGTGTGTGAAAGGATCTTCTCGTCAGTGAATGGACTTCTGTTGAGGCTGGTATTGCAGCGGGTGGCTGTGTGATGGAGCGTGCATTAAGAAAGCAGCTGACTGACACTGAGTGTACAGCGTTTCCTCACACTTTTAAAAGACCTTCGTCTTCTTCTTCACAAAGCCAGAGAGTGTATATGTGAGTCCATGTGGGCTGGCATACATAACTTATTTGTATTATCAGCTCACGGGCCAATCGCTGGCAGGCAGGGATCACACTTACTATATGCCTCAAAACCAAACAATGAGCCGAATAAAACTTGCCAGGAAACTCCCACTGCAGATAAAAGCTCCTTTTAAACTAATTTAGCCACTTGTAATATCTTGCAGCTCTTTAAAGAGATAACTAATATAGATTCAAGGGGAAACCATGTGAGCATATTACAATCTGTATAATAATAATAATAATAACGATTATGTGTTTTTTTCAGCTTCCTGTTTGGCTCCATAGTTAGCAATGTCATTCTGTCAGTCTGTCAATCACTTAGGTCCAGACTGAAATATATCAATTGGATGGATTGCCGGTAGTAATTTATTTTTCTCAACATCAGATTTTACCATTGTAACTGTGAGCATGTATCCATGCTAGCATAAGCATTGGGCTAAGGCTAAGGACTGCCTCTAGAAGTTATCATGTCTGTGGACATTCATTCTTGTTGATTTCGAGACAAAGGTTATCACAACATTTAGCAGGAGATAACTTTTAACCACACAGGTTTACACAGGGATAATGGAATTGACATATTTAGATCATTCAAAGCTTCAATCAGTGTTTATCTCGTTTATCCTTTGTCACTGTGCAGGAAGTTTACCAACCCATTTCGATTTGCCACAGTTCTATTTTTGTTTGTTTAAATATGCTCACAGTGACAAAATATGTATCTTTCCACTTTTTAACCTTCACCCCTTTGTCCTGTGTTTGAGCACACGCCCGAGGCGAGGGTCATGACCTCATAAGGCACTGTGCTGTGGCTTTATGTGTAAGTGAGTGGACGAGGACAGTAGCTGGCCGCTGTGTTTGTCCCAGCAGCTTGAATCGCTGTGTCACATGGACCTTACATAACTACGAAGCCTGCAGGACGACAACACTGCCTCTGTCTGTCACTGACTCTCTTTAGCTACAGCTGACAAAGTTCCTGAGTGTCTCTCTCCATGTCTTCCCCTCTGCTGTCATTTCTCCCTTTCCCTCTCTCTGATTTTCCCTCCTCACTTTTCCTCTCACGTTTCATATTTCTTTGTCTTCTCTAGCAGAGACTCTTGCCAACATTTCTCTGCAGCTGGTCTGAGACTGAGCTGATCTGTTCCTCTGACTGCATACTGCACTGTATTTTTTTATGGACTTAGACCTGGGCTAATGTCTATAAATAAAAGTCGGAAATAATCCAAATCTAATATCAACAGACAGGAATTATAATTCTCTTTTGAGAAGTTTAAGAATCAGAAACTACATCAAACAAGATGCAGACATTAATGATTAAAACTGATGTTTCTGTTTTTATTGCTGTTCTTGAAGGAATAGTTTTGGGATATAGACTTGTTTGCTTTCTTGCTGAGGGATGACTGAGAAGATTCATATTCTACAGCCAACGGATTAGAACGCATAAATGAGACCATTGCCCTGAGAAGGAAGTCTCTGGTTCATTTCTCTGTAGGCTATAACATTTGCTGCATGTCATATATCTACAGTAATCTCTTTTCCCTCATTTCCTTTTTCTCATTCCTCCGTCACTCAACAAAGGCATGAAATGACCAAAAATAAGGAAAAAAAAAAAAAAAAAGCTCACAAATGATCACGCATCATCTCAATTTTCTGTGTTATATTTGCACAGCAGTGACTTCCAAAGTCCTCTTACTCCTTGTAGCGCAACAAAATGTCATTTATACATTTTGGTTATCGTGCAAAGTAAACAAAGCAAATATTAAGTGTTAATTTGTGAGCTTTAGAGATGCTATTTGGATGATTTTGGACAGTTAGCTGTTTCCCCTTGTTTCAAGTCTTTATGTTAGGCTGAAGAAAATGTTGTAATTTCCCTAAAACCCAACGTTATTTCACTAACTGACTCACGGTGGTTTGTGTAACTATGTGTTCTTACCTTGTGTGTTGCTGACTCCTGAATGGAAGCTTCTCTCAGCTTTTGCTCCTCAACAAGGATGTCCCTTAAGTGTTCAGTCACCTGGAGAAAGACAGAGACAGACAGACAGACAGACAGACAGTGAGACAGGCAGGCAGACAGGAGGGCAGAGGTCAAGGTTGAATTCAAGACGAGGATTTTGTGCACACTAAGAGACTGAATGGCGAGTCTGTGGTGGAGAGTGGGGACACTTGAACATGAGAACAACAGGTTCAACACATCAAAGACAAACATTTCACCACCAAGTCTGCCTTTTAGCCACTGATGCTAAACAGCACTGTAACCTCATATAAAGCACACAGCCTTCTTTTGACTCCAATGTAGAAAGAACTTTACTCCAATGAATGTATTTTTTTTGCTAAAGTCCCCTATTGCAATAACTGCTTTACTGTCTTTAATGATCCTGAACAAACAGTGATGTAACATTTTGGCTTGCAGTACCCACTATCTATTATTCCACCCATGGCGTGCTATGTTTCTGGGCTGAACAGAGAGACAATCGCACCATGTGTTTTGTTTTTTTATATGTTTGTGTCTGTAGATGAATCTTGCATGTGTATCTGTGGGCTGGAAAAGAGAACAGCAAGCACATGAACTCATTTAGGAAAGAATGTCAGTAATTATTGTACATTTAATTAATTAATTCTTGCCATGCTTTTGCTTATTTCATTATTTACAAAAAGTAGAAAACTGTGTAAAAATCCCCTTTAAAATCTCTCTCTCAAGATCAGTGAAAGCAACTTGAATTGACTAAACAATCTGTAAGATGATGAAGTAAAGTAAAGATGCAATCACAGAGACTTAACTAAGGCCCTCTTAAAGCTTTACAGACTGCTCCAGGACTGACTTTAACCTCTATATCCTGCTTTAGCAAACCACAGGCGTTTGGTTTAGTCAGCTATCTTCTGCTTATCTCTCCAGCAGGATTACTTGTGGTTTGTTTTTCATCTAGTTCCCTTGCAAACAGAAGTTTTGAACCAGGGCTGACACACTTTCCAGCACCTTTCGTGTCTTCCTTATCCGGAGTCAAACAAAGAAGTGTGTGTCACATTCTAAAAGAGTTAAGGAAGTGTAGTTGTTTCTCTCTGAAATGAGAAAGCACATGTCCTTGTGGTTTTATGTGCACACAAACAGGCTCCTGTGTGTGTGTGTACCTTGTTGATCCAGGTGGCGATTGCATCCTCGGTGTCGTAAGGCAGCTCCTGAATGTGTCCGTCACCTTGTGAGGGGTCGGCGGAGGAGTACCTGTTGATGCACGACATCACCCTCTCCACACTCACCATCTCCACAGTGTACGCCATCATCAGGGTATCAATGAGCGCCAGATGGGAACTCTGTAAAGACATAAGGACATTGCAAGAATTACCTTTTATTGTCCAATTATTTTCGAAAGCACCAAACTTACAATTAAGGCCAAACCTTGTATTTCCATGTTGTGCTTCTCTGTGCATCACTTTGAATATGGAGCAACACTTCACGGACAGACTTGCCTAAAAGCTTTCCTTAAACAAAGATCATGAGTTTTATTAACTTGAAAAATAAATGTGCACGATTTAACTTTTGCATACCACTCCGAAAACCATCTAAAAGAGCATCTACAGGACAGCAATTCTATTTTGAACACATCTCCTATGTCTAAAATGCATTTTGTAACAATCCAACATTTACACTCCACCTCACTTTCCTGGAGTGTGTCAAACCAGGAATTGTGTTTAAGGAACCAGCGTACAGAGGCTAAGGAAGGAGGAAAGTTTCCCCCGTGCATGCAATAACTAAAACTCAAATTCAGTCATGTGATGCTCCAACATTACACCTTTCAAGTAGAGGCTCTAAAAAATAAATTACTGAGCAACTGTTAATCATGAGGTAATTTCCTATAAAAACAAATTCCTGGTGCACTGTTGAAAAAGGGTACAGGATTCGAGTTGGGAAATAAGACGTTATATTCTGCACAGGAGTATAAATTTACTACAACTGGGCACGGCGTGGTGAGTCTTAAACCGCGAGACCCCCAGAGTCAGTAACAAGTGAAAAACTCTCAATTATTTTGAATTGGATTCAAATTGTCTTTCCTTCCTCTGTATGGATTGCGCACATTTATTTTGCCCAAAGTGTAGTATTAAAAATCCTACAACTTATTGTACTCATAGTGAATCTATCATGCTCCAAACATTCTCTTGTCTTGGGATTTTAAATGAGACAGCTTTGTGGACATCAGGAAGTTCCTAAGATTTCAGCTAAATGGGATCCCTTGAAGTTTATATTTAGAGAATCAAAGTTGCTGATAGCTATCTGCCCATTAAGAGAAAACCCAATCCAAGGAAGGAACATCTTCACTAATGTTAAAACAAACACATTTCAGAGAAAACGCCATCATTGTGATTGCATGATTAGGATTTATAATAAGAAACACATTTGCTAACACTAGGTTAACAGCAAATATGTGCAATAATATCTGGATCATACACAAACCATGTATTTTACATGTCAGTTTCCTGTAGCGTTATTTTTAAATTATGTGCATGTCTTTTCAAATTGGTATGGATCTTTCTTCATTTGCTCATGTTTTCTTCATTTGTGGTGAGGTAAGCTCTCAGTGCCAACGTAGTCCAACCCGTCTGAATCACACTCCTAAACATCTGTACATAGAAATACTTTTATAGCGCACAATGACCTAATGTGGTTTAACCAGTCCTCAACACCTACAGCACACAAAGCTTGACATTCTGCTGGCCTTTCTGATCCCATTCCAGGCCGGTCAGACCAACAGACCTCTCCTTCCCTTTCCTGTCACACCACCAGGTCAACTCAAAAACATCTACACTCTTCGTGTGTTTGTGTGCAACCTTACTAAACAAACACCTAATGTTTGGAGCTCCAGGTGACTCAAACCCTCTCCCACTGGAGCCCGTACTGTCAAGTACAGACGACTATTCATAACCACAGAGCCTCGTGTAACAGCCAGGGTGACCACGTTTTTCCCAAAGAAACCAACAACAGATCCAGCTGTACCACTCTGGTTGTGCTCTACATCTGCCAATCCAAACAGACAGCGTGTACCGAGCAGTATGGCTGTAAGACACAAACTTCTCATGGAAATAAGTGCTCAGAAAAATAAGAAACTGGACTTATGTGTCACCTGATGACAGAATATGTTCTTCATCAATAAATCAGGTGGATTTTACCAAAATAATTATAGCCAAACAATCTTAATGTAAGTAACAGTTGTTTATAGACTCTAAGTCATTGCTGACCTGTATAATGATACATGATGCTGGACATACAGTATGTTATCTTGAATGCTATAGTTGTAGTGTTTTAAATGGGTAAACATGATTGTTTGGATTGCTGGCTGATACTTTCTATGAAACCGTCTGCACACAATGTTTTTCCTGCACCTTCAGGATATTGCAAGATTTTTGGCATTACATGCATTCTCCTCCGAGGGTACAGTCTCTGCTCTGGTTGAGAGAGGGACAGACAGACAGAGAGAGGCAGACAGAGGGCGAGACAGACAGATAGAGAAATAGTGAGAGAGAGAGAGAGAAAGACAGACAAGAGGGAGAGACAGAGAGAGAGAGGGGGAGAGACGCCAAGCAGCTTACACTGGAGCTGCAGATCCAGAAAACGTTTAATTTTCATGATCACACTGAGCTTTTGCAGTGATTGAAGGATTTCTGAATTCATTTGCATAAACCCCACTAAATCTTTAATATTGTTAAGAAGCTTATTAAGGTGTGAGTGTTCAGAGCATTGGGGTAGGATCCACATGAATTTAAATGGTAATGACGTGTTCATTTACTGTATGTTCATTAAGATTTTTGTAAATTAACATGGAACAATTTTGAATGCCTATATTGTTGATCTTGTAGATTTCTAAGGGGCTGTACAAAAATGATTAGGGGTGGTCAAAAAGTATCTTAGATTAGTAGTCAAATAATAGAGAAACACCTATATTTACAACATGTTCACAATTTGAGATTAAACAAACAACGATTAATTTGTATTACTTTACCAGGTTATTGTTCCTCTCTGTGTTGTGTAGGTTTGTCTGTGTCACTGTTCTCTCACTGTTTCTAATAGGACAATGCACAGTATGGATAACTAAAGTGCATGTGTGTGTGTGTGTGTGTGTGTGTGTGTGTGTGTGTGTGTGTGTGTGTGTGTGTGTGTGTGTGTGTGTGTGTGTGTGTGTGTGTGTGTGTGTGTGTGCCTGTGGTTTGTGTGTGTGAATGAGATAGAGAAGGAGAAAGACTGAGTATGTGGTGCCACTGCTCTCATATCCAAAGATAAAAAAACGACTGTTGACACTATAACATTTACAAGCCATGTGCTGTCTATTATCCCTTCAGAAAGAACCTTGGGGTGTGTGTGTGTGTGTGTGTGTGTGTGTGTGTGTGTGTGTGTGTGTGTGTGTGTGTGTGTGTGTGTGTGTGTGTGTGTGTCCTGAAGCAAGTCTAAACACCTCACAGTGACAGACGCCCCTTATAAGGCTGTGGAAATGGCAGATACTGGTCATAAAGAGTGGTAAAGAGCTGCAGTGCTCTCTAACAGGAGCATCCGTATTGTGCTGTTGTATGGCTTTGTGTGTGTGTGTGTGTATGTGTGTGTGTGTGTGTGTGTGTGTGTGTGTGTGTGTGTGTGTGTGTGTGTGTGTGTGTGTGTGTGTGTGTGTGTGTGTGTGCGTGTGTGTGTGCGTGCATCCTTGATCAAAGGCATCTATAGAAAAGCACAAGACAGCTGAGCAAACAAAGTTGGCTCTTTCTCTACAAACATTACAAGTGTCCATTCAGCGCAGGTACACACTCAGACAAATGTGAGCACCACTACTGTTTTAATTTTACAACTTTACACCTACATGTCTGTCTCTATTGCAGTGTTAGTGTGTAGTGTTTGCATTTAAATCTAATCTCTGCTCTTGCTATCTTTCTCCCACACATCCATTAAACACTCCAAATCTCTCAGCGCTATTGAGCAGGAGGCTTTTAGTCGAGGGTACACGCCCCTCGGCAGGAAAATTAAATTACCACTACAGCTCACTCTCCTCCGCCACTTTCTTGCCTGTGCATTTTAACACTCAGAGGGTGTGTGAGATCAAAAAAACAAGCCAGAGAGGAACAATAATGTAAAGCTAGAAAAGGAGACACAGGTTTTGAGAACACTGCAGGAGGTCTGACAGCTCTTCGGAGGTGTGTGTTGTGGGAGGGGCTCTCATTTGTGCACCAGACGTGCCTCAATGTGAGACCCCACCCTCCAATGTGCTGCAGTATTGCACATCACGTCTTCCTCCTTCCTCCACTCCTTTCCTCAAGCCCTCCCTGCTCTCCTTTACTCCTGCTCTTCTCATCCCCTTGTAGTCGTCTCCCTTTTGTCCCCCTCTCCCCCATTTCCAGATGGCCATATTAACAGTGGGCCTTTTCCACTGTTTCTCTGGCACACAAATTATGTCTCGTCTGCCAAAAAGGAAATACCTTCCTTCTTCTCTCTATCATTCCTTCTTGCCTTTCTAAAGCTTTTCGCTATTTCCCCCTCTCCATTCATTTTTCTGTATATTTCCACATCCACCCTTTCCACTCCTCTCTTGCTCTACTTTCCTGCTTCCTCCTGAATTGCAGCCAACTGGTCGCCCCTAAACTCCATCTTTTCCCTCCTTCCCTCCGCATATCCATTCACCCTCTGACAGGCTGCCACGCTCCTCCTCCTCCCTTTCCTCCTTTACTGAGTTATTATTCTTTTGCACAGTATTTGGAAAACCATGAGGTCATCATTTTCTTCAAAGATACACCATAACCCAAAATGAAAAGCCTCGACTTTTAGCATGACCGTAATTATCCTGCTGAGTCCACAAATACACACAGAGGCAGTTCCTCCACCTTGCAGAACCAATCAAATGATTTCAGAAGGGCACAGAGCCACAATAAGGACAAGTAGATGAACAAAATTGCCAGGCTGTGTGTTACACAAATGAAGGTCAACAGCTGTCTGAATACAGCCTCCATTTGTCTATTAACACTGTCACTAAAACTCTAAATCACCTACCCTGCACACAACAGAGAGACGAATGCACACTGAAAGGTGAGAAAGGACATTAAGTGCTGCTTTTAATCGGCGTCCATCATTCCCACCTTCATGACAACCTCGATCAATATGTGGTGTAGTGAGCACAATCACCGTAAACATAAAAATGCACTAGTGACTTTAAATCATCCTCTGTAATAAAAAAAACACAAGCATAGGGGAAATGAAATACTGGCTACATCACCAGAGAGAGAAACGGGGCAATATTTTCAACTATTAAATAAAGTGTCATTTAACCACAAAGGTAAAATTTGAAGGAGACAGAGGTAGGGGGTAGGAAATATATGGAGTAAGGAAGATGGCAAACAGAGAGAGTTGAGGAAAGAAATAGTATGACTGACAAGAGAGGGAGGGAGGGGAGAGAGGGTGCACTGCAATGCAGACACCTTTTGCAGTCAGCAGAAGTGCCCGGACTCCAGCCATGCAGCAGTGCATTTGGATCTGCAGCCACAGACTCAAAAATAACAAATGCATTTCACTGCTCAGTAAAAAGTGGCAATTTCAGACAATCCACACAATTTCAGTCAATCCACACAAATACATCAACGTTATGATAATATCTCGATTCATTTCTCAAGCGAAAATGCCCAAAAATGAGCTCTTAAAGCCTCTCCAATGAGAGGATATTTCTGCCTGTAAACTGAACATCTTTGTGTTTTGGAATGTTGGTCGGGCAAAATTAGCAATATTTAAACATTACTTTGGCTGTTGTCTTCTGCAAACACATCTATACACTGATATTCAAAAAAGTAATACATTTTTAGATCAATAACTCAAATAATAGCATGTTGCAGTCCTTTTATGTTTGTCAATTCATTGCTGCCCACGGTATTGACAACATACTACCAGCGTATCTCTAAGGCATGTTTGCCAGGGGCTGTCTAATAACACAGAGAGCGAACAGTGAGTAATGGGTTGCTATAGGAAACCCGTCATTAGTGGTTGTTTTTCTCTCAACAGGACAGATCTTGGACAGTCTAACAGTCGGACACATGGAGCCGTATAAACACACTATCATATAACACTCACTCCCCATGAGCGGAAGACCCAGCAAAACACACAGTAACATTCACTGTTTTTACAGTAAACCTGCTGCTTTTTTATTTCATGTCGTATTTAGCTTAGGTTTTGGACAGATCAAGCCTTTTGAGGACATAATCTTAGCCTCTGGGAAATCGTGATGAACCTTCTTCTCTTTTTATTCCAATTTTATAGGCAATGAAGGAAAATAAATCCTTAGCTGTAGCCCTGGTTTATATTTGTATCTGTGTGAGGATACCGTATGTGTGAATTTGCAAAAGAACAGATGGAGATCTAAATGCAGGGATCCCATTTCACACATCTAATCACCACGGTTACTAACATTTATGCATGTTTAGGTGTGAACAACAAGAATAAAATTGATAAAACATAAATCAGACTGTACTGTAAAATGTTAAACCCATCAGAATTGTTTTTTCAGTCATGTACTGAGCTACTTCTCACCATGTGTATCGGCGTGCTGGTCAGATCTCTCTCTGTGACCAGTCGGTCCTGGTCGGTGACATACAGGCCTTTCTGAGCCAGGGCCTGGATGACAGCATTGTGTCCCAGTAAAGGTTTGACAGCATCACTGCGGAGGATCAGGCTTCCCGCCCGACAGTAAAGCTCAGCGGACTGCAGCAGGCAGGCCACCGGAGGCTTCAGGTGCTCTTGTTTGTACTGGTCCCTGTACAGAGGCTCCAACAGGTCCTCTGGAACTGCATCTGAGCAAGGAGAAAATAAACAGAGAGGTTGATACAAGTTAGAGCTAGGGATTCACAATGACTGGAATGATAAATCATCAGTAGGTAATAGGAAACTCATAATATTCTGTATTATTTCAAAAATGAAATTAAAGTCACCACATTGAGTTGCCTTTATTGACTTAACAAGCACAGCTATACACTCCAATAGAAAAAATATAGGCCGGATTGCTGTATACACCAATGTCTTTTGTTAAGTTTACTAAAAATGTACATAAACAAATGAAAAGGTTTTAAGATTTTGAACTGTTCTTTGTTTTTGTTGTGTGAGCATATCAGTTAGATTTGGTTAGGTGCAGTGGAGTAATAACTAGATATATGCCTCTCGTACCTTCAGGTGTGCATTAAACACTGGTTATGGACTGCTTATTTAAAATATCAAATTGTGAAATGAATTGAGTGCATCCCTTATGAAGCTGATGTTATTTTTCCTTAAGCCTCTTCTTTTCTCCAGCTCCATTGCTGACAGCATCCAGAGAGAAGCAAACAATAAATGCATGGAGCCAATAAAAAAGCTATGCTACTATTCTTTCTATATTTTACTGTCTCTGTTGTTGGTGTTGCTATGGCTCCCCTACACTGTATCTCAGAGCCTCCCCTTCGTGGTCACAACCAGCTTTTTGCACCCAAATAATCGCACACAAACACAGTGAAAACATGGTTTGCACCACAAAATCTCCTGACCATGATCAGAGAAAAGTATATTTCAGAGCGAAATTAGTTCAGGATGTTATCTCACTGAAGATCCACACAGGACATCTCGTGAGCACAAAGTCACGGTGTGTGTGTGTGTGTGTGTGTGTGTGTGTGTGTGTGTGTGTGTGTGTGTGTGTGTGTAGGTGTGTGTGTGTGTGTGTGTGTGTGTGTGTGTGTGTGTGTGTGTGTGTGTGTGTGTAGGTGGTAGTGTACTACCTTCTAATCCTGTAACCTCATCCAGTAAATCGGATTTGAAGAAAATAGCTGTACACACACACACACACACACACACACACACACACACACACACACACACACACACACACACACACACACACACACACACCCTGGACTCACTTACTCTGTATTTATTTGTTGTTGTCAACCACATGTAGTGACTCAGAGTTGTACTATCGTAGTCACAGGTCCGTCATTAAATTACATATAAATTGTATCTATTATTAGTTCGATAAGCTCCTTGTATAGGAATTTGTAATTGTGTGTGTGGCAACACACTTTTAAAGCAGTGCGTGCTTCAGTATGAGTGTGTACTCCTGGTGAGTGGGGTCATTTCCTTTCTGCCTGCCTGTGAATCACCCTGAAGGAAACAAAGGAATAAAGGAATCCATCTTAAAGGTATAGCTTTACGCTGTTTGATTCTCCAAAATAACAACACTTTAGAGGCGAAAAGAAGCTCAACAAAACAACATCATAAAATGTAATATTTAGAGGCTCAAAATCCATTAATCTTGTGATCAAACTATGGCAGTTTCCTAGCGGCTGTGGTTAGAGTCCTACCATGTCCCAGCGCTGTTTGATGAAACGAGATATTTAAAGCAACAGGCAGATGTTTAACCACATCAACTTCTACTTTATAACAAGCCCTTCTGTGTCTACTCAACTATTCAATCAATACATTTTATGTCAGATTGTCTATAAAGCTGATTCATGGAGATGCACTTAAAGAAGCTTCTGTGAATATAAACGTGGCAACTAAAGGGATTTAAGTTAAGTAATTATGGGGTTTTTTTGTTAGAAATCGTAAGTTACAGTACACTATATGGAGGGAAATCACTCCAAAGACACAATCTTTTTTTCAATATTAACAGTTGACACTTGATTAATCAATGATATTTTAGCTTCAAGGTTAATCAAATCCTTAAAAGAACAGCAGGCTACAATGGCACAGAGAGCAAGTTTTTCTCGGGTTAAAAAAAAATCTGCCTCGTCAACTAAAAACCCTTTCCTTTGTGTTGGCCATCAAAGAGGAAACAGACAGGAAGTAGCTGCTACAGGAAGTCCAGGCATGGAGAAGACTGGAGACCCCCGGGATCACAGCTCAGCACCACGTCACAGGCAGCAATGTTTATCTCTTCTGGATAACTGCTCTTTGTTAAACAAAATCAGATGGCGGTATGGGTAGCCACAATTTCAAAAGTTTCTACAGGGATTGGATTATTAGTTAATACACTTTGTCTAATCTGTTGTTGGGGCATTGTTTTGGCTCAATGTTCATGTGAAATAGTGCTGATATCCCACTTTTTACAATTTCTTATCACATGATGAACCTGAGGATAAAAGGTTCTTGCTGCAGTAACAGATTTTTTGGTCAGTTGCAGCGGAAAGGAGCTGTGATCTTAACCCTGACAAATCCACAGTTTAAGCTAACATGGCTAGATTGTCAAACTGTCTACAATTCACACAACCAGCAGTTACATATCAACATTATAATTCATTTGGAGTCAGTACTCTTTTCAACCAATGAATGTTAGACCAAAATCAAACCTCTTTTTAGCTCCTTTTTTGGTCTCTAGCAACATCCGATTTGCTATTTAGCTGCTAATTGTTCCACTTTACTGACCAATAAACTGGGACTAAAGCCTATCTTTTATTAAGTGCTGGGCAGGTAGCGTACTGTAAAGTCAGTTTTTACAATTGAAGCTAAATAACAACTCTTTAAGAGCAGTGAGGTTAAACACTCCCTTTGTGCCATCTGAGCTAGGTTGGGTGCTAACGTAGGTTACAATCTATCTCTCATAGCATTTTAGTACATGATAGCTGGTGACAAATGCACTGGATATCCAATGTTTATTTACAGCATGTTCCTACTATGTTAGTTAGTGGACATTATGAGATATATCTTATCATGTAAAGCAGTGTAAAAACAAAGCACAAATTCAAGTCACTCCACAGTTGTTTGATGATCAAAGCCTTAAAGTCCAGTATGCATTTTTGAATTTAAGCCAATCACTATTTGATATAGTTTCACAAATAGCTGTAGAGGAAAACCAGTATTATTTCCACCATGGCAGAAGAGGGAATGCTCTCTTTCGTCGCAGCTTTTTTTCTTCTATTTTTAAGTTATACTGATGGAGAATTGCACATTCAGCCATCTAATGGCTTCTTCTGAAAGCGCTGAATGAAAAGCTAGTGTTGGTGACCTGTGGCGCTGGTTACATCACTGCTGTGACCTGAGTAACACAGACGAGTCCAGCTAAAATCATTGCTGCGTCTGTGCTGCAGTTGATTATGTGATATAAGCCTTTGGCATGAACCCACCATTCGGATTGGGTTAAAATACAAATTATACCCACATATTGCTGTTGAGTACATTTATATTAAATCAAGGCTGAGGTAAACAAATCAGAATCAAAATACATTTATTGGCAGACAGTGAGTGAGCTTATTCCCAAAAAAACTAAGTTCATGGATTGATTCTTAAAGCCTGAAACAGCTGTTTTCACATACAGTACATCAATGGGTAAGTGTGCCTTTATTCACTCAACACGTGATTGTTTGGAAGCCAGTCATGGTACAATATACAACGTTAAACCAACAGCACACATACATACACACACACAAACACAGAGAATGGCTTAGAGGCATTTTTTGTCCCGCAGTTAAACTCTGGAACTGAATATTTGCATATTCAAGAGAAAGCGTGTATAGTTTTAACAGTGTTGAAAACTTACATTTGAGTTTTTTTTATGTACATCCTGGTACATGAAACTCGAAGCATAGTAGTTTTAAAACATGTTATGTGGGAACTTTAGCATTACTTGATTACGCACCGTTGTTAAAATCTGAGAGGACATTTGGTCCTTTGCTCATCTGATGCCAACATGAAGTCACATCAAGACAAAAATGTGGAGTCAGTAAAGCTGGGCTTCGACATTCATTACACACCCACTCACCACTATCAGACTACCTCTTTACAAAGCATCTTAAAAGCCATCTTTTATCTTTGCATGTCTTTTGATTCCAAACCTTTTACTCTGGGGGTTGTACACTTAAATGTGTTGCTTGTTTTCATATATTGTCTTCTCTGCCCTTCTACTGTAAATCATTTTGATATAAAAGGTTCCATATTACTATTTTCTACTGCACACTCTGCATCTGTGGTCAGCACAACTGTGATTATCTCATCCATCTCTCTGAAGTTTCAGTAAAAACTTTCAGCTGATGAGAAAGTTGGTCCATCCAAGCGCCATCAGCTTCAAATCATCGCTCTTCTGTCCAAACTAGGCCAAACAAGGCTCTGAGGACTTGTTATGAATTGGGCCACAGTTCTCAGTGGTCCTGGAAGCTGAAACTGTGCCACTACAGGAATGAGAATAAAAGGCGGCAGCAGTTTCTAGGTCTTGTTGAACTAAAACATGTTGCTGTCCACTACCTTGTGTGTCTCTCAAACATATCATGCTCTCTGTGAATCACGTTCAGCTTTATTTGGCGCTCACTGTTGGATCGATGGGTGTGATTCAGCAGTCTGTCTGTGTGTTAGCCACTTAGAAACTCACAGGGCTGTACACGGAGGAGCAGCTGTTAAAAGCATTCATTAGCAGGAATAAACCTCTGGGCTAAGAGCAGGCTGCAGTATTTATGAGGACAGACCGCCAGAGCACACTGAGGACAGAGACAGGCTAGAGATCGGATACATATCGTCACGCAAGAAGAGTAATTACTGACACAAATATCCATATAACTGGCTATTATTATACTGTGCGCACAAAGGACTTAAGCAGAGATGAAACTATCACTCAATTAGTTCACCCACATTAAATAGTTTGGCAACTGTTCTGGAAATCCATTGAGGTGTTAATAAATTCATTTTTCAAGACAAAATACAGGAAATTCTCTTATTCAAGCTTCTCAATTGTGAAGCCTTGCTGTTATTCGTTGTCTCAGGTGATTAACCAATAAATGTATTTGGGTTTTAAATGTTTAGTCAGACAAAACATTAGGCTTTAGGAACATGGACATGATGGACATTATTGACTATGTTCTGACATGGCATAATGCAAAAGATAAACCATTTTAGAAAAGTTTGTAGAAAATATGCTTATTCCCCTTTTCCTGATTCTGTTGTTGCTTTTCCTTATCGAGTGCGATAGTAACCAAATGTCTGAGTTTTGGACTTTTGGTTGGTCAAAATAAACATCTATAAGGTGTCACTGTGAGTTTTACAAAACCATCATAAGCATTCATCAACATCTTGATTATGATTCTGCTGCAAGTTTTAAAAAAAGGTTTGTTTTTATTCCCTTACATTTAGAGCCTGTCTGTTTATTCTGTCCGTAGAATGACAAAGCATTTCCCCTTTTGACATGATGTGTATTTGCATTTCTAAACACCGTCCACCAGTTCTATCATGCAATAATATCGTGTTTTTTGTTGTTGTATTTCAAAGTTATGAGTGAATGGATGTGTAGGGGCATTTTGTTTGCAAACTTGCTTGCCTTGAAATGAAATAAATTGTAAGACATCTTTGAGTCAAGCGACGACACAGATGTTGAGTCCTTGCATCTGTTGAATCAAACAGTGTATCTATTTGGTCAGAGTGTTATATGATAGCTTTAGCCTGACTTGGGTGGGGTATAATTAACAACTGGTTGGATCAGTTGTTAACTGGTTGGCACTGTGACATTAGCGGATATGACCTATCACCTCCAGGTAGATACATGGAAAAAACAATGCAGAAATACCCCAAATAGCCCTAAACATTGTAATACTTTACTTAGATTTCTGTCACTACAAGGATAAATAGGACATACTAACACCTTTTTTAGAATATTTTAGGAATTGTAAAGTGGCCTTGGGTGTTATGAAAGGCTCCTCCAAATAAAACGTATTATTATTAATCTTTTAGTGACCATTTTCTGCAGTTATTGCTATTTCACAGGATAGAAAGATATGGCAAGTGCTTCTATTTATAATAACAAGGAGGAAACATCAAAAAGTGTAATTGGGTTTGTCTGACAGTGAGTGTCTGATTACAAACTGCTGTTTACAAAATAGTCCCCCTGGTCCAACACGACATCAATCCACATTATAACACATGCTAGATGATTATCTCCACAATGTTTTCCTCTAATTTAATCCAGAGATGACAACGATTAAAGAGGCGCCACCTACCCGAGCCGAAAGCCTTGGCCACCAGCCACGTCAGGCTGCAGGAGATCTTGGCCCTGGTGAAGTCGTAGTGATCGAAGCTCTTGATGGCAGGGACGATGAAGGTCCTCCTCATCCCTCGGTCATCTGTCGCATCTCCCATCTTCTCTCTCTCGGGAGCCCACTACACTGTAGCCGGAGGATCAGTCAGCCAGAGGAATTCCTCCTGACTGCGGATGACATCCCGTCCAGAGGAATTCAATGCAGCAAAATTTCCCCTTCAGCTGACAAAAATGGAAAAAAAAAAACTTTGAGCGTGGCCTGGGTTGGAAATCACGACGAGTTTAGGGGCGCTCCTCGGTTACAGCAGCACCATCCACAGTTTGTAAGATCTTTAGACAGCACAGCGCAGTTTAGTAGCAGGATTTCTGAAGATTTCCTCAATTCCCTGACGTTTTTCTCCTCAGGTTGTCCGACATAACGGAGCAGCTTTGTGGCAGAGGAGGAGAGCTACAGTCCAACACCAGCGGACAGCTTCACACATGAACTAAACACGCTGTTTATCTCCATGTTGTTCTTCCTTCTCTTTTCTAACTGTTTCCCCTTCTCCCTCCTTCCTATCTTTTTCCGCGGCGTCTTCTCTGCGCTTTTCCTGCCGCACTGATAGGAGGATAGAGCTCACTGCGCATGCGCGAACCCACCCAGTCCACTCGGTCCTGACAGAAGTCACCACCATGTAACACAAACCAAGGGGGAGTAAACTGGAAGCATGGGTTATGACTGATTCACAGATGTTGTTTCAATAAAGTTATGAACAAAATGTTGGCTGATTTGCAGACAGATTTTTTTCATTTAGGATGCTGTGTGATCTTTATTTCACAAGAAATCTTGATTTTTTTAAACAACTTTCTCGTAGACACATCATTTGTATTTGGTATGACTTTAGACACTTCAGTGGGAGTTTTAAGTTAATATTCCCCCTCATGAATCTCTGCAAACTGTCCAACTATTGTTTTTGCTTCATTACAGTGCATAATTACAATATTTAGACTTAGAGGGGTTAATAAATGAAACAGGCAAGAACAGTTTCTTATATGATTAAAAGATGTCAGTGCTGTGCACAGACTCATAAAGGTAGGGGACACAATGAGACATCAACCACAGTCAGTGTCAATCCTTTGTTAGCTCAATAAGCACACACTGAAAACTCCTGCACTTAGATATGTGTTTAAACTAAATAACAGCCTGCTGACATATGCAATTGTGAGCAAATCTCCTTGTGATGTTAACTAGTAAGTTTATTAGAAATAATTACAAACAAAAACGTTATCAATATTTGTCACAGAGACAGAAAGATCATATAAAAGTCGAGCTTAGAAAAGGATAGAAATGATCATAATTATCGTTTTAAATTCATAAAACTTGATCAGATCACCAAAAACGTTTTAGTTTTACAGCTAATATAAAACTGTACCTTACACAATGATTCAAATCTGTGTAAACATACAAACACACATGTTGGAAAATGATCAAATAAACATTTTAATTGATCTTTCAGCTTTTAAATTAAGAACAGTGGTGCATAGGTTGACCCTGCACTTCAGACATCCTGTGAAGGGCAACAAGGAGCGCGTGACAATGCTGCTCCCTGGTGTCTTCAGTGGGTTCATACAGCAGCTGGGATCAAGAATTGTACATCACATTTCAGTCAATAGATGGCAGTCCTCTGCTAAATATTCTTCTGATGTTCTTGTTTTGTTCATGAGACTCTCTTTACAATCATCAAGATGTCACTGCATTAAATTCTCTTTCACCAACAGGTTTAAATGCAATGAAACAATCTACAGCGTTTTTTACAGCTCGGATATTTTAGTGTTCAGACAAATGTTTTTATTTTTCCCTCAGTTTAAAATACGTTGACCCCAGAAAATGTCTATTTTATCCAAAGATTATTGGAAAAAGAGGATTCAAATTGAGTCGAGACTTTGACCTGTCACACATGTACACGGCATGGCAAAGGGTCATTTAGACTCTGCCTTTAACACTTCGTAATATTAAGAGCAGTCTTCATCTCTGTTAATTGAATCATCTCTGTCTGTATGTTCATCCGAAACAACATTCATTCGAGAGTCATTACCAATCACAATGTACTTAGCATTATTAATGTGAATATGTTGCAGTTCTGGTGGGACTCTTGGGCCGAGGTGAAGTTCCTGTTGCATTAAAAGCATCAGGTTATCTTTCTGCAGCAGCTCTGCTTTTGTACACTCACCAATTAATTGCTTTTGGTGCCAATTTAAGGTTTTCAGAGCCTCCTGTCTCTTCATCTGCATTTTCACTTTCTGGTCTGCAATCCAGATTTCCCTCTGATTTTTTATTCGCCCTGGAGAAAATACCTTTCGTAGTTTCCTGTCAAAGCTCCTATTCTCCTCGAGTGTATTTATTGTCTGCAAAACCAGAGGGAGGCTATCTTTAGGCATGCTGTTCTCCCTTGGCAGCAGAGGGATAACTGTGCCATCTTTATGTTTCTTCTTTATGGAGTTTACAAGAGCAGAGTCTGTCTCCATCATTTGCATGCGGTTATTGAAGTTGCGGGTAAGCAGCAGAACAGTGTACGCCGAGTTGTTGATAGCATCTTCCACACTCCTCAGAGTGCTCATCCCTGGTATAGCAAAGTCCCCAGAAAAAGTTGCACCCTCAATATCAATGACCTTTTCCAGTTTTTCCTTCATGCTTTCAGCCATATCTGCATCTTCAGCTGCGTGGAAGATAACAAAGCTGTAAAAAATGGGCTCGTCCTCCACCTCTGCACCTTTACTTTCATGCACTTCCTTTGGAGCAGGCATCTTGGGTCTAAAATTGTTGGTTGCGGTGGGTAATGCTGTGGCTGGTTTGGAGGTTTCGTGAAGATTCTTAGTCTCATGAGTGATAAGACTGTCCAACTCACCGCCCTTTGCGGCTTCCTCCATTTTGAAGGGTTTCTTTGCACCAAATGTAGGGGGTTCATTGGAATCAGGCTGAGATGTGTGAGATTCACCAACACGGGGGACAAAGGTGTTTATTTTGGAAGCATCTGATGTTTCTGGGGTTACTCTGTTTTCCTGATATGAGGCTGTTGGGGGCATACTTATCTCTAGATGAGTGGGATATGAGGGCGATAAAGAGGTCGCTTGCAGGGGACTAGGCAGACTGTAAGCTCTCTCTGACTGATCCTGCGACAGGGTTACTTTTAAAGTTGTACTTTCTTCATCCGGGCAGTCATGGGGATCCTGGACAGACCCTTGCTTCTGATTCTTTAAGGAGCACAACCACTCTGCAACCTGAGGCCCACAGATATATTTAGCTTCCTCTCTGAATTGGTCATACTCAAGGTACTCGCAGTTGCTTGTTTTTTGATTGTCACTTGAAAGGGCTCTCTTATAAGCTAGATTTCTCAGACTTGTATCACAAAGCCTCTGTTCTGACAAAACCTTGAAAATACGAGCCAACAGTGCCAAAGCTTCTCCTGTAAACTCTTGCAAATGAGCACAATGAGTGGCAAAATCTTCTAATTTGCCTTCACTCACCTGCCACTTTTCAGCCAGAAGTTGAGCGAGAGAGTTGTTTTTCAGCATCTGGAGTTTGTTCAGGGCCCGCTCCTCTTTCTTGAGAACGAGCAGACATAGGGCTTGTATGATATTATCTTCAGGAGACTCACCCAGCTGGAATGTCAGACTTAACAGTCTATTCGGAGGTGCTTTGATTACTATGTCAAAGACGTCTTTCAGTCCCGTCCCCTGACTTTCTTGTCCCACATGACTCATTTTCAGTGATGACGTGCAAATTCTTCAATCTACGACAGAAGCTGACAGGATCTCATGTTATTTTTCAATATATTCGTAATCTTAATTTCTTCAAAAACTTGAGTGTCAGAGGAGATTTCATTGACTGTCTTGTTTCTGTAAAGAGATCAAATTAACAAACTTCAGAAGTTGCAATTATGATCAAAACTAGCTGGAATGTTGTTCTGACTACATTTTCTGAAATTTAACAGATCCACCAAGATCAACATGACTCTTAACATTGATACACTTGATGACATTACTCACCGGCCTGGAGTCAATGGACCCATATGTTTGAATAGAGTTTGTGTTTCCAGTTCCAACAAGGAAGTAACTCAGAATCTCTGTTCTTGCTCAGTTCAACCAGTAGAAAATTACTTTCTCCAAACAGGAAGCTCTAAGTGCACATTTGAGATCGACGCAGAACACTGTTGGTGAGTCTTGACAAACTTTCTGTAAAAAGGAGATCAGGGACCGTACCTGTGTCAGTTGTAGACCTCTGACATCTTGAAACACTTTTACATAATGGTGACGTCACATGCTGTAAGTAAGGGAGCTCATGAAGGACAAAAGACAAAAGCAGGAAGAAGTAAAAACATACAAGAAAAAAACCTAGTTGAGCCAACCTTTAAAGACACCATCACCAGAATGTCTGCTCACTTGTACAAAATGTACTTTGTGACAGTCTAGTCTACTTTTTTTTAATTCCCATTTGTCACAACTCTGCAAATCTACAACAAAAAAGTCACTTATGATGTGTGAAGAAGCCTTTAGTTATTTGTGCACAATAGCTGCAGGAGAGAAAAGTATTCTGGCTTTTTCTTCCCCCTCTCTGCTGAGAGGCAAGTGTATTTTTATCCACGGAGGAAACCTCCAACCCTGTATTTACCAGGGGTGGGGTCACACCAGGCAGAGTGCAAGCCAGCATCAAATCTCTCAATACAGTGCAGACAGAGAGCCTTTCTATTAGGGCTGAGTATAGCATGATAAATTTACTGTACGACCACTTCTGAGGGATTACTGTAACTCCATAGGAAGTGTGGTTTCTATGTTTATTGTGGTGCTAGTATACTGTATGTGTGTGTGTGTGTGTGTGTGTGTGTGTGTGTGTGTGTGTGTGTGTGTGTGTGTGTGTATGTATGTATGTATGTATGTATGTATGTATGCAACTTTCCAGAATAAAGTATCAGCATTCAGTTGCACATGCTACCAAGACCACAGCTTTGTTGTGTCTTTTTAAGCATAACCCTATTGCTAACTGTATACAAACTAAGGGACTGTATAAAATGATTAGGGGCCTGAAAAAGGTCTTGGCTATGAGGACAGTAGTTTGACCTTTTTTCAGGGAGAGCAGGGGTTTCATTTGTATATCAAGAGATAGAGTTACTGATATTTTGGACAGTATTGGTGACCAGAGATGGGGTTTGAAGAAATTTTAAGAATCTGTTTCCCAATCTGCTTAGATAATTTAAATTCTTTTAAATGTCTTATTTAATGTTTTCAAAAAGTATGTCTGCTTGGAAATTTATGTCGTTTTTTTATTTCACTCAGTATGATACCCCAACTGCGAAGACTGTAACATGCTGAGAGGATGAGGAGCGTTCACCACATATTTTGTCACTGCTCTGTGACATTCACTAACCCTGTCCTGACTCATATTTCCTTTTGCTGCGAGGGAAAACAGCGTTTGCGCCTCGTTGGTGGGCTCTGCTGCAGCTGCAGAAGCCAAAAAAGAAAAGTAAAAACAACACTGAAAAAATAAATAAATGTTGATTTATTGCTCAGCAGATATTAATGAAATATATCACTGATTTTGCACAGTGCACGTTGTGGTGGTCGTTGCTCTGCTACGGGTCACAGGATCAGGTCAGAGTGTTACACTCGCACTTGTTCTCAGTCTATCAAAAATGCAACAAGCTCTTATTTTAACATGATGGATTGTGGATAAATATTTAAAGGGTTTGGTCACCCCTCCCATTGTTGTGAGTGCTCTACAGCAAATAGCATTTGTTTTGTTGAATTTGGTTCAATCTATCTTCACGTTTGAGTTGAGGTTGTGCGTAGATGCTTTTAGCATCAGAAAGAGACAAAACAGAACATCTAAGACAGTGAAGATAATATTTGATAAAGGATTCGTTGGCCACAGGGCTTAACGAGTCCATTTCACCTGGAACTGGATCGAAAATGGAACAGAAAACCATCCCGATATAAGATAATCAATCAGAATGATTACCTACCGTAAACATGAGTTGCAACATGTTTTGATTTAATTTGCATTTTTACTTTTATTTAAAATGTTGTGTAGCTTGCAGGCCCACATGATCCTAAAACTTCCACTAAGAGTATGGCTGGGAAATGTTGTGACGTTTATCATTTTTCTTGGCAATTCTTTTTATTTCATTCTAATATGAACATTGGCCATGTCATAAAGTTTTTGAAGTTTTACTTAATGTATACTGTTTGGTATTATTTGTAAGGAATTGTTAATAAGGAAGTTTCAGTTTTTTTTAATTAAGCAAAGGGTGCAAGGAAAATATGTATTTCTCAACCTCAGAAACTCTTCTACATTCCCTAACCAGCCATGATATGCCCATACATTCTTTGTAAGCATTTCCACACCATACATGCTCGTTATACTTCCCTGACAAATACACACATGCGAGCAGATGCACACATAATCTGGCCCTAACATGAAAGCATTGGCGCACAAAAAAACAACACACACATTCACAGCCTCAGGATCATCCTCAGTCAGTTACATAACGCACTGCCAAACGTCCATCTTTATTGAGGTCAGTTACTTTAACGAGAAACACGTTCTCCCAGCAGCTGTGTTAGTCAGCCTGGCAGTAAATTTGCCTTCACCTTCGGGCAAAACATATAAGAGGCTCTGTCAGTTTGGCAAATGGTGACTTTGGACAGCTTCGGTAATGGTGTTTGTAGCAAATGCATTCTGACCACTGCTTGTTTTTTTGTTGTTTCAATAGAAACCAACCACATGCAACTTTACTTGACTTACTATATGCACAGATGTGTGCATCTATGTGTTTGTGTGTGTAGTTCCTGGCCGTGGGAGAGAGGCCTGAGGGAGACACAGAGGGGTCACATATAAGAGGCTTTAGGGCAGACAAGTGAAAAGGAGGCCCTTTCTTGGACAGAGAGTACGGATTAGGATGAAAGACGTATGAGTGGGGGATGCTCTCTCTTTTTTATCTGACTCACACTCTTGCTGCATCTCTCTGCCACATTCTGCAGGATATCTGTTCAAAAGAAAGAGCAAGGAAAAAAGAAGAAAGAGAGACACAGTGGCAGATGCAGAGAAGAACATAATTAACCATAGAGATACGTAAGATAGGGAGATATTGGGGCATTTGAATTGAGACCTTGACAGATCGATAGCCTCTTTAGAATTCAGTTTGTGAGAGGCCGAAAGAGGCCATGAAACGCGCTGCTCTTTTCCCAGCCACTTGATTCGTCACACATGCTAAGAGAATTTAACACACTCGCTTCTGGCAGGCAAATATATGCTCCACACACATGTACATGTGAAGACATACACAGATACAAGGCCATGCACTCATTCAATCGAGCGTCCACGCCCAGAGTTTGGCCTCTGTTGAAACACTGAATGAAACACCTGCGCTGAAGCAACGACTGCACTCGGTGGAAGTTAGCATTTTCCTGCATTCTCTGCAGTTTTTTGGGTTGAGAAAATACAAAGCAGCATGTAGCTTTAAAATGTTACACAACTGTGCTTTTTATTCAGATTATGTTATGGATGGTTGCAGCTTTAGATAGTCTACATACATTGAGGCAAACTCAGCTCATGCGTGTGCCGTGTAGCAAAGCAAAAATAACCCTGGCTATCACACGCTGAGGCTAGTTTAATGTTGTTGACAAAGCGGGGCCAACAGATCTGAGTTAATGTGACAGTTAACTAGCATTAATTCAGGAGCAAAGGTAAATGAAGCGGGCCTGCGGACAGGACAGGGGAGTGCGGTGGGGATGGGAAGACGTGTGTACTGTACCACACAGGACCATGCTTGGATGAGCATGTAGGCCATGCCAACAACAATGCATAATACAGCCTCTGGTGATGGGGGATGGATATGCACACACACAACAGCCCTAACCTCACAGACACATAGACATACACTCGCACTAACACTAACACGCACAAGCTCACACGCATGCACAGACATTGACAGTGATGGGGCATGGAGCAGTTTATGCTCATATCAAGAGAAAGTCTTTGATCAGTGTGACAGGAAGGGCACTCGCCCCAAAGGAATTAGCTAACTCTTGTCTTGCAAAAGCACATACACAATGCACCAGGCATGTTTGCATTTGCACAGAGGAGAGAAAAAGTCTGATATTTAACTTCATTAATATGCTAAATGTATGAATATGATTTGTTACGGTTCAACGTCCAGAGTAGCATGTCCAAGAGTGGCATGATAACCATGAAGAGAAAAATTTGCAGAAATTCAGGTTGCTTGTATAATCCTCTCAGTTTAATAGGTTGTTAAGCTGCACAAGCAATTTACATTTGACTTTAAATATGCACAACCACCAGTTTTATTTATCCCTTACAAATAAAAAAAATAAAACAGTGTTTCTGACACGAGGACATTGTAACAGACTTAATATTTTGTTTATTTCTGTCTTTGGAGTCTGAAGTAGCAGTGCTTTATCATGGTTACAAATGGGATAAATGTTTAGTGGCTCCTGGAAGGTGCTCAACATCTTTTCTGATCCGTCATTCCAGTGCACATTCTGCATAAAGTTATTAAATGCATTATGCACTGTATTTATTTAATATGCCACATACATCATTTTGATTTAAATCCTTACGGTAATTATTTCACATTTTTGGATATATTTTTATTTGCTCTCTTGCAGAGAGTAAGAACATGTATACTACTCTCAGTATGTAATGCCAGCAAGCAGCTGGTCAGTGTAGTTTATCATAAAGGCTGTAAACAGGGGGTAACCAAAGGTAGAGAATTCTGATACACCCCCCCAAAACACACAAATTGTGTTGGGGGGCATTTTAGAGCATATTGAACAAAACAAGATGTTAAGGCAATGAGAAAAGGGTTTTTTGTTACCTCAGGACAGAGTTAGGCTAGCGGTTGCCCCCTGTAATGCAATGGTTTTCAGCACTTTTATACACATCTGCTATTTTAGGCTATTTAGACTAAATAGGCTCTATTTCACTTGTTAAGTGTACACTGGATCTCATTTGGGCCCTCGGGAACGATGCTAATTGTTGTTAGAGTCGTCCACCCACTCATAGATTTCTATAGAAGCGGAGAAAAGAAGTGACAGAACAAGAGCATAGAGCAGAAGTGCAGAGGAATTAAAACCAGCATTGTAGCAGCAATGAACAGAAGTAAAAGAATAAATGGACCCAATCTGGCTGCACTTGCCGCTAGAATAGCTGCCTGTCCAAAAGCCCATACCAGATCCCCCATGTCACTTTTGTCCATCTCCAAACCCTGCGGATGCTCCGCTTGTGCAGCAGATGCACATAACCAAAGGATGTGAGGCATGAAAGCAATGGGAAATTCATTACATATTCCTACCCCCCTCCGTTCACCATAATCACCACAATTAGCAGACATCTGCAGTGACTCCAAAGCTGGGAGTGTATTAAGGCAATCAGAGCAGCTTCACCGACAGCACTGACGGCAGCCCCCTCTGTGATGGGCCTCATCCTGAAGGGAAGCATTCCATTAGAAACTCAGTGATTAATTGAGAAGCAGAGTTTGCTCCTGGCATCGAGAAAGAATGAAACCCGACAGGAGGCATCCATGATGGCAGAGTTGTACACGGGGTTAGTGGAGGTGGTCCGGGGTTGCCAGGGATTGTGCCATACTGTTGACGATGTGAGATAAGGCGCTCACACTGCGGTGGCAATTAGCTGTATGAGAACGGTTACCAGATAACAGCTATATGAAGATTTTCTGACCCATCAAGTAAACAAAACCTGTGTGTGTCTAATGATTACCCTGATTTTATAGCTACTTACATTTTAGGGCACAAAAAAACAAACAAAAAACGATTGGTTTGTGATTGGTATTGATAACATACCCCAGTGTTCTGTTCAGGAAAACAATTGATATCTGGATCTACAAATTACAAAGCACTGGGCCTTTAATGGTGGTCATGTAACTTTAGCCTGCAGATAAAGGTTTAACTGCTCAAATATTTTTACAGCAATAGTTTGACATTTTAGAAAATGCATTCATTTGCTTTCTTGCTGAGATTTAAGGCCTTTGCATACACCATATGAAAAAACACTGAAACCTTGAACACTGATTCTGATATATTTTCTTGTTCTTTTGGTTGTGACAAATAGTTATATATATTTATTTAATTTATTACGTGAGTGCACATTACAGCAGTGACTTGTCGTTAACAAGGTAAACCTGAATAGCACTAGCACATTAGCATCAGTCTTTTAGGCCTAGAAGATGGATAAAACACTATACAATCTTGACTGTTCAGAACTCTTTAATGACTGTGCAAAGGCAAAGGTCACTCACTTAAGAATATTATTAATCTCTTTATCTAACTCTCAAAAATAAAGGTGTTAAACACATTTCCTAAAAGGTCAAATATTCCTTTAGAATGTCTTCCTGAAAAATTATGTTTAATGTGTCCTACTGTACAGTATGTGCTCCATCTGCGGAGGATGACAGCATGTTAGACAGCTCATTACTGGAGCAGTTGGAGATGTCACTCTTACTAGGCACAGTATGGGACAGCCATGGTTTTAAGCCTCAGCTTAATACGTTGTCATGGTAATCAACAGTAGCACATCGGACACTTTCCATTTGTGTTAGGTCCATGGCTGGCTAGAGTCTGGATCACACACATACAAATGTAAACTTAAAGAGTGAACGTAAAGAGCTTTCAAATAGATGAAAACACATGTTTAAATTAACACTGGCGAAAGAAGTCGTAGACAAGCAACCTGACTCAACATTATCGCTAGCACAACAAGATCTAGTTTACTAACAATATAGTAACTAACGTTAGCCGCTATAAGCTACTGGAATTGTGTAGTGTTTTGAGTTAAGCAAGGTTGGAATACAATGAAGGAAATGTCTTTATCTTAGGACAAATTATGTTTTATTAATTATTTCAACAGTAACATAGTCTTGATTGGGGCGACTGTGGCTGTGAGGTAGCTTGGCCTTCTTTGATCGGAAAGTTGTGGGCGCGATCCCGATGGCATTGTAAATGGTGTTTGAATGAGGTGTGAATGATATCTTGTAGCATGTGAAACTGCTTTGAGGGGTCGTAAAGACTGGATAAAGAGCATTATAAATACAATCCATTTACCATTTAAAGCTTTATATTAGTTTCAAGCGAGAACAACTTCTGTATTGCCAGGTTGTGAACATTTCCTGTTTTTTTTGGCAATCATGCATCATAAACGTAAGTAATCCATTAATCCTGGAACTCATCCTAAAATGACAATAAGCCTTTGGGTGCAAGGGGCAATATTTTTTAGGTTGCGGTGGAGCCAGCGGATATCCAGGCCAAGGCTTCCCTTATCTGTGCTGCTCATTGATAACAGTCAGTGATGCAGATGTATTCTGCCTCCTCACACAAACTGTTTCCCTGCATAAAACCATCGCCTGTGCAAGGTTCATATGCAGAGTACACATACACAAATGCTTCTGGCTTCTTTAATTTAACCATCATGTGGTGTTTAGCATTTAGAAGGTAGAGAGTGGTGACTTCTTCCACTTTCTAGTGACGCTTAAGTCTCAGGTTATCAAATTTGCTTTTTGGTTAATAAATGGAGTTTTTCAGAGGAGAAAACAGCCAAGTACGTCCTTATTGACAACTTATATCTGAATTAAAGCTTACAACTTAATGGATTTGTTGCTAAGGTTGCCTTATCAGTAAGTGGTGCCAAAATCTTTAAACCCATTGACAACCGCGTGACCCTTGAAGTAAAATGAAGATATGAATTTCACCGACTATGGAATTATAAGGTTTTCACATGATAGCAGTCACACGCATAAACTCCCACGCAGTTAGATTTGTGAAAGAGCTGTGATTGAAGCTGCAGCTAAATTAAGAGGAAAAAGAGATTAGAAGCTTAAAGGAAATCAAGCCAAGGCTGTTGCTCTCGTATGGATGTTAGAAATTAGACTGAATACAGAATAAATCTAGGTGCTATACTTCTGAGAGCATCATTCCCACCAGTTATGCAAATTAGCCTTCAAATCCGCACAATAATCAGATGATGTGCCGCTTTGTTGAGATTTGAGCGTGCCATTTTATCGCTTTAACCGAGACAAGAGCAGAGAGTCTTCCCGAAAAAGAACTAATTTGTGGTGGACGGCCTCTTGACTGTCGTAAAATTGTAGAGTCACAATGAAATGGGAGTGATCCTCCACTTGGTGCTTCCTTCCTTCCAGTCCAAGGGTCTGGGCCTAATAAAGGCCTGTGTGGTGCAGCACAGACAGACCGCCTCTCTTGATGTGTGGAGAAATGTGTTCAATCACCATGGCTACCGGAGAGAGAAGAGCCCCTGCTGTGGCTATTAGGATTTCTCTCTCTGCTCACAGACCGGCTCAGTATGCAGGTTAACAACTCACAGTTATGGATGTGAATGTGTGTGATGCGGGAGGCCTTTAGGTCAAGGGTGATTTAGCATTGCAATTATCCAAAAGAAGTGGTGGCTTTTAATTTAAATAATCATGTCTAGAAAACACCTAAAATGGTCTGCCCTGGACTCCCAACAGTAGCACTGATGTGAGAGGGAACATGAGAAAGCTTTGAGCAGTATTGATTCAGCTGAGTACTCTCGGAGCGAGTACCAGAGGATCTGAAGAGAGAATTATCCATGCACCATTTCCTCCCCTACTCCTGTGTGGAAAATTCTGCAGTTCCAGCTGTCTCGTAGCCTACATACAGCAGAAACACACACAAACACACTCTCACAAAGACACACTCACATGCATGGACAGATTCACACACAAAATGTCCCATGTGCAGACACAAACAGACATGCGCTGTCTTTAGGTTTGATGTTTGATGCAAAAAGGGTTGTTTGATTAATTTATGCGTTTTCACTTCCATCTTGTGAGTCCGGTATGTTTCATTTTAAAATAGAACATACTCAGAAAGAAAAACTTAAAAAATTGATTCACAACTATTATTTTATTAATTTTCCATAATTTGTCTTTTATGAAGTAGCCATTTGTGGTTATTACAGATCCCATGCTAAGAACTCTGAGGTCATAAATACTAACAGCTAGCACAAACACTATTGGGTTAACATAAGTGCCCCAATTTGCCGGTTAGTCCATTTGATGAGGTTATTGGAAACCATAGACTGTGGTGGATAAATCCACCAATGAAATCTGAATTTCTGAGACACAAGGCATTGTCTGCATATGCGCTTTACCCGGAGTATCCTCCTCTTTCACTCCCCACCCGGTTTCTCCTGAATAATACACGACTGCCCCCTCCTCTCCTGCCTTGCCGTCCAATGGTAGACACGCATTTTATCAAGCTATCTCCTTTTAGCCAATCCCGGTTCTCCCGGTGTTCCCTGTAAACCGGATGCCCTGCCTCTCAAACAGACGTAATCTGTGGATCGGAGAGGCAGGCGCACAGTCGGTGGAGAGTTGGACTCGGACGGAAGTGATGAGAATGAAAATACCCACTGTAGCAGGCTTGAAGAAAACGCATCAGTCCACCTCGACCGGAGTCTGAATCCTGCAGTTTAACCTGCAGCCAGGGAAGGGAAATTGCGTAAGTATGCCATCCTGTAAAACGTATAACCTAAAATCAGGAATATTGGTTGTTTAATCCAGTTAAAACTATGCAAACCGATGCTGTAGTTAGAGATAAAGTACGCGTCTTTAATATACCAATGTATCTAAAGAAAGTGTGGATATTCTGTTGAATTTGCACATGGGATGATTATGAAACTCTGATAATGTGTGCCGGGGTCTGGGTTGGCGCTCAGTAGGTACTAATGAGGCGGCTTTACGTCTCCAGCACGAGCGCATGTAAAACTAGCAGCGGATAGAAAAGCGTGCCTCGTTCATTTCATAAGCGCATCCGTGTGAGTAGGGGAAAAACGAGATTTTGGCATTTTTCCCAGCATCTTACAACTTTTTTAAAGCTTTGCAAGACACGACGACGGTACACAGTGTACAGATAAACGTATGCTGCTTCCGCTGCTCGGAAAGTTTTAACATTATGTTTAAACAGCCAGTGCGGTCCAAAGGAATCCTAGTGGGAGCCTCCCAAACAATACAACTTTGATTCATTTCACTCACCACACAGTGTATTGGTCCTGAAAGTCGGCGAACACTGATACATCGGGGCTATTATTTTCCAGCTGAACAATGTGCACCGGCTTTGTGAGGACCATCTGTCATTGTATCGACATTACAGCAGCCCTCATGCCCCAAAGAATCTGCGTGAGACACCTGAAGAGCAGAAAGCAGACAGCGATCATTCACAGCCGCCACCCGTCTCTCGCCAAGCCGTGACTCATGATGGTATCCCTCTGTGGAGGGGTGCGTAACTCAGCCAGATAATGAATAGACAAAATAGAAAGAAAAAACTGATGCATTTAAAATATATATTGTTTCGTGAATGTCAAGACAATACATGCGCGTTTTCCAAATGTTTGCCTTTTTAAATGCAGACAGTCATTTGAATTGTTCAGACTATATGCGTGGCTTTGCGCATCCCAAATTCTCGGAAACTGTCTGTGCGTATCTGACTTCCTCCCGGATTTAGGCCTCCAGCACATGGCAAAAAAGCCAGACTGCCATTTTCAGGGTGGGCATACTGAGAGGATGCACTGTCCAAATAAACAAACTTCATCACGAGCGTGTTATACTCAGTTTTGGGTTCAATGTGCCACTGTGCTCTGACCCTTCTGGTTATTTTAAAGCAGCTGAGACAATCTTTCTTGCTTAGCTCTCAGCATGCAGTGCCAAGCACTAATATGCCTTAAGGTTAATGAGGCAGTCTCCATAAATTCTTTCTGCCATTTCGAAAAAGTAGATCTAGACGCTTAGTGCAGCACTGCATTTAACTGGCTATGGATTGTACACAGCGTGCTCTTAATGAAAAATGCATGGCTTTTTACAGAACACACTTATAAAATGCTGACATTTAACTGTTTGCACTTCTTGCACATAAACATTGGGAAAATGATGTGTTATGTTAAAAGGGAAATCTACAATAGATGAACTGAAATGTAATTCTTCTAGAGGCTGACATATAAGTAACTTTGTCCTTTGTGAAGAGAAAAAGCAGCAGCTTCCTGATCTTTAAATCGTGGAGCAGCAAAGTGCTTATCTCTTGTTTGGCTTCATTCAGTTAGGATTCGCTTTCAGAGAGTTATCAGGGTGCACTGGGCGAATGGAGCCAAGCCACTGTCTTCCTGCTGCTGTTATGCGGGCAGGGAGGTGGTTAGATGTTGGCTTCTCTAATCACCTGCTGGAACTATGATCATCATTCTTGTGTAATTTATTATCACATGTGATCATCAGCTGCAACCTGCAATCATGTCAGAAGCAACCTGCTATCATGGTGGTTGAGGCTCTCAACCACAGATCACCGTTCGTCCGTAGTTACACATCATCCTCTTCTCATAGAACTTTCCAAATAAAAAAATAATGCTCCTATTGTTTTTGTTAATCTGTGAAAATGACATTTTGTTAGTATCACAAGACCCCGAGCTCTTCCCGGCTGTGATCGAACATGAAATGCACAAGTGTGAGGAAGAAAAACTCTTTCAAACTCGCTTTCCCCCTTTTTTAGTGATTAAAATGCAATATGTAAACTTTTTAATCCATTATCCATTATTGTCATCTGGAAGACATAAAAAGCACAGATGTCAAGTAGACTACTTTTGTCAGAAGACTTAAGTAATGTCTTTGTCCTTTTTTTTCCACCTCAGACTTGTATATATGGATCCAAAGCAGAAGGTCTAAATGCGGCTGTTTACCACATACGCTTGTGTTCATGCATCACAGATAAATGAGTTTAAGGGGTGAATGAGTTCATAGCAGCAGGATCCTGTGTGTGTACATGTGTGTGTTTGTGCTTTTCTTGAGTGTACGGCTGCAGTGTTGGGTAAATGAAAAGGTTAGGTAGTGGAGATCCCTGGCCCCTGCCTGAGAAATATCGACATACTGCCTATCTAGTTGAGTGGATGACCTCTGACCTCTTGTCTAGCCAAAGGCTCAGGTTTGCTCCGTTCGAGCCAGGTGGCTTTCAAGTTCCTATTGGCCTGTTCAGGAGCACATGCCATTTGAACTCTTTCTACTCAAGGCCCAAACGTGTTGTTTAAGTCAATTGAGAAACTCTTACAGCTTTGGTGTGGCTGTGTGGTTGTAGTTGGAGTTACATGTACATTTATGTATCAGAAAACCATGATTAGTGATGAGGGGAACCTGTTAAATTTAGTACATATTATTCTCTGATTTAATAGATTTTTAGCCCTATCTATGCTTAATAAAGTCAGCAACATGCATAGCCGTGGGAAGATGATTTGGGTTGGGGGTGCTGAAGACTGAGAGGTGTTCCGATAGGCTAAATAAAAGACAGGCATACGTGTGCGCAATATTTAAACACCACACGATGTATTTCATTGTAAACCAGATAGGCTACTGTGATGTGAACACTAAAACAAAAGGCTACTTATTTCAATAAAAAAATGTTTACAGCTTTAAAGACGGTATTGTAAATGAGCGACTTCCGAAAAAACATTAAACCAAACAAGCATCAACAGAAACCTGCAGTGTTCTCAGGGGCAGGGAAGAATGCACAATATGTCTATTAGTATCTGTTGAGCTGTGGTGCACTACTGTTGCACAGATAACGTTGCATTCGGAGGAAAAGCATACACGGAGAGTGAATTATCTTTAGCCGTACTTGGCGTATTTATTCGGTGTGCTCTGACACATCAGTCTCACGGTCAGAGCTACTACGGCATCAACTACTACTGAACAAGCATTTAGTTCAACCTTTTATAGGCTGTACCTTAGAATCGCACACAACTGAGAACAGTTATTATATCTCAACAATCTCAACTGACATGAAAAACAAAAAAGTCAGCGTCGAACTATTTACAGTACACTGCTCGGCGGCAGCTGAGCTGATCAAATCAAGCGCTTACCGTTGGGCCTTTCACAGTACTACTCCAAACACGGACTGACGCTCAGGCGTCATGGAAATAAAATCTCTCATGAGCGCATTCATGTCCACATCGTCCATAATGTCTTTGTGGACATTCATCAATGAAAGATGCGTCAGCCTCTTCTGTGTCATTGTGGACCTTAACCAAGTCTTTAACCTTCTCAAAGTGGAGAACGATCGTTCCGATGAGGCCACTGATATTCGCAGAGCCAGACATAACTGGATGACTTTCTCAACCTCAGAAAAGAGAGCTCTCGTCTGTGGATGGAGATTACAAAGACGTGCTGCTACATCTTTAACTGTGGTGCACCGAGACTCCTTGGTGACAGTGTTCAGCATTTTAAGCTGGAGATCAAGGCGGCAGTTGTCCAGCTCCATAGGAAGCTGAAGGCTGTCCAAGTCCACTGTTTCTCCCTGTGCTGCTGCTATAACTGCCCTCTCTCTTTTCCCCGCTAGCGTCAAAGTCTCTTGGTCGAACCTTCTTTGAAGCTCCCCTGAAACTAGATCGACAGCCTCATAGAATTCCCGTTTCCAAGAGGCTGTTGGTGCGCTGCGAGTGAGTGCTTCTGGCTCTGCAGTTTGCCTAAATCGTGCCGGGGTTCTGCTCTCTCTCGTTTCTGGCATTTTGAGATCCATTCTTGAGGAATGTTCTTCCACCTTCTGAAACATCTGCACAACATTTGGGTCGTCTCGAAGGGCCGCAATGCTGTTTTTCAGTACATTTGCGCACTCAAGTGTGCCAAGCGCACTCATTGTGGAGCTCTGCAGCTTCCGTGCCACAGCCTCACACGGTTCAAACAGTGCCTGGCAACAGAGCAGGCCGAAGAGAGTTCTGCCTTTACGGGCTTGCTTCCACAGCCCGACAATCTTTGCTCTGCTGTCACCTCTTGTGGTTTTGTCATCTTTCAACAACGTTAGTGTGGCCAGCAGAGTGTTGTAAGATGAACATATGCGCCTGATGGCTGTGGCCCGCACACACCACCTGGTTGGGCACAGGCCTAGGATGTTAACTGCAACCTCGTCGCAACTACTGAAAAGCGATTCATAAAGCTGTTTACGCTTTGACGACTCTCGTATCACACCAGCAACACCCCGCACAAAGTTTAATGTATCGGCCACTAGGCCAACTTCGCAGGCGACTTCTTGGAGAACTAAATCAAGTGCGTGGTTGTTGCAGTGAACGTACATGGACAGAGGGCACAGTTCTTTCAGACGGGCCTGGACTCCTGAGAAACAGCCGGACATATTACTAGCGCCATCAAAACAATAAGCAATAAGTCTTTCAATCGGAATGTTCAGTCTCGAAAACACATCCTTGATGCAAGAAAATAAAGTTTGTCCGGTAGAGTCAGGAGCATTATAAAAACCCAAAAACAAGCAATGCGCCTCCAGGCTGCTGTCAACAAACTGCAAACAACATGAGAACTGTTCTGTGGTGCTAATGTCAGTAGTGCCATCAGCAACTAGTCCATAAAACATGGATTCGGAAGAATTGGCGACAATGTTCCTCTGAATTGCATGCGCGAACTGTTGAATGATCTCGTTCTGTATGGTGTTTGACATCCAATTGTCTCGTCTCATAATCCACTCTCTTTCCTTCGGAAGATCATATGTTCGCTCCAGCATGTATCCAAACAGTATACCATCACGTGTAGTGTCTCCCCTGAACGGAATACCTTTGCTGCCCAAAAAACGAATACTTCTGAACAGTAGTTCCAAAACATGACGAGCAGTCGCCTGTTGTTTGCAAACCGCATCAGATAAGAGAGCGTTAATCGGTGTGCCTTCCAGTGCAGCAAGTCTCTGAATGGAGTCTGTGTGCAGTTTAGATTTTTCATGTTCGTTGAATTTTGAGGTAGCCTTACGCCAGTTTCCGAAACCACCCGACAGAAATGGGTTGTCTGCACGAACACTATCAGCATTGATCAGTCTTTTTTCTTTGGCTCTCAGGCAAGCAAAACACAAGACACGATCTATCTCTGGAACATAATGTAGCCACTTCCACCTGTTAAACCAGGATGGTGAAAATGTACGACTGTACGTTTCATTCCCACAACGTCGACCAGGAAAATTAAAGTTCAACGGTTGGAAAGGCTCAGTGGGTACACATCCACTGTCAGTGGCAGCAGCATTGTGCAGAGACGTGGCGGGCTTTGGAGGGCCGTTATTACCGTCATCATTTGTGTCAGTGATCTCTGCATCTTCTGAAACGGAGGATGAACTGCTGCTGCTAGCTGGATTTGTTTCCGTTTCTCCAATCTGGAGACACTCTGGTGGTGTAGACCTACTGGTTTTAGACAGTGGTATTGGTAATCCACTGAAAAAATCTGAAATTCGTTTCTGTGCCATTTTAACGTTCAGGCTGCCATTTTAGCTTAAACAATCCCGTGGCTACTTCATATGACATCTGATATAACCAGAATGCACAGCGCTATCGAAAACGTTTTGAAGATTATTTTTGTAATAATTAAGAAACTGTATTAAACCATATTACACAACATAATTTTAAATTTTAGACATTTTATGCATTTAATAGTTTATGTATTTTATCGTTAGTTTTTTTTTGTCAACTGGCGGGGCTGCTACGATATTCCAACTGTCGGGACCAGACCTCCAGCAGGGGGTGCTGCAGCACCCCCAGCACCCCTACTTCCCACGGCTATGGCAACATGTCCAAACAGTTTGATGCTCCAGGAGCTGCTTTTATCTAAAAGCTCACTCTAAAATATTCCATAGGTATGATGAATAAAGGATATTCTAGTGAGTTGTCAAGACCGATTCAGGGCCTACATTAGACTCCACTCTCAACTCATTTATGAGATGTTGAAGTTTTTGTGTGGCCGCTTTAATCATGGGGTATGCTCGCTGTAGACAAAAACATTGCATTAGTTCCGATTTTGTCACAGGTGAGAGAAACAGCCTGTCTCAATTCTGTCACAACATGCTCTCTATTGTATCGCATGCCAAAAACTCCCCATGGAAATTTTGGAATCTTTCCCATTGTTCCTAAAGGAACGGGGGCTTTCATATGGAAGTGGGGAACGCCAGGAAATGACAGGCATTCTTTGTGGACTATTTGAAAATAAACTTGCGGGCCCTCGCTTCCCTCTCGACAACTAAGCTAAAACTAGAAATAAGAAGAGAGGATTATGGTGTTAAAAATCCCTCAATGGCTTTTTCACTTCCTTATGTTTCCTGCAATTTGTCTCGAAAGTATATTTTCTTTTTCGGCATACTGGAGACATGCCATCAGATTTTCAGTTAAAAGAGCTTTTGTCAAGGGCTTTTCACTCTTTTCACTACAGTTTCCTGAATAGGGGCGTTCTTATTTTCCTTCTTATTTGTCCTTATTTTGCCTTATCTTTCCCCTTGGCTTTAAACACAACCCCAGTGCTTGAGCTCTGCTTTATGAGGTGTGACATTGAGGTCTGGGTGCGGAGGCACTCCGTGGGGACTATAACGTAATAGCTTTACATTCAGTTGGCTGCGGTCGGTTTTGGGGAGGACTTAAGCTCACTCTACCCCTATACAGTGCCCCATATACAGGAACTTCCTTCATTCTGCTGAGCTGGCATGAAAGTGCAGAATTGGAAGGGGGAGAAGAAAAAAAAAACTGTCGACCTGCCTTACTAACCTCTACGTTTTAAACTGCTCACATACAGTTGCTACCTTTTTAATAAGGAGGAAAGAAAAGTAAAAACAGGTGGTCATAATTTAAGCTTCTAAAATCATACATAGCATTTTTTCTTCGGTGTCAACAAGTCTGACATCTTTTTGAAGTGCAGTTTGGTGCCAGGTGTTCATGGCTCCACTGAGATTTAATTACATGTTTTTATTTAACACACACCTTTTTTCTAGACTGGTCAGTCTCGCCTCAGATTAACACTCAAACCTTATCTCCCCCTCCTCTCTCTCTGTCTCTCTTTCTCCTCTTGTTGTTTTTCCCAGCAGGCCAATGGTAGTTCCCAGGTATTTGACCAGTGTAGCGTGGCCGGGAGTCTGGTTGTTCTGTCCTCTATGAGACAAAGGCAGCGTGCCTCAAGGAAAGGGATGAAAGGAAACGGGGCTGTGCAGCCACTCCTTTTTACAATCGCAACCTGCTTAGTGAGGTTGTAGAGCAAATAACCGCCTTCTCTTTTCCTTTTTTGTATTTTAACAAGCAATACAACTGCGAGTATGTCTATCTTTTGTGTGTGTGTGTGTGTGTGTGTGTGTGTGTGTGTGTGTGTGTGTGTTTGTTTGTACATATAGATGTACATTTATGTGCGTGCTTGCAAAGAGGAACGGGTATCCTTTATGTCTAAATAGAACGTTGAAGGCTTTCTCTTCCCTACACCTGCTTAGTGTGAGGCGACAGATGGTGTCGTCTTGTTAAAGATGTTTCCTGTGTAAAGGTTTGTTTTTGTTGTGGTTTAAACTGTACAACAGGGGTTAGAAATGGAGGGATATCAACATAGAAACAGCTTTAAATGAAGTTCCTTTTGGAGAGATAAAACTATTAATTATAAGAGTGTTAAATTCATTAACTTATACATAAAATTTAAATAAATTTAGCATCAATGCGTTTTAGCATTTTAGCGTTTTCATTTTTGTAATGAAATGTTGACGAGGACAAGTATAAAGAACCACAAAATGAAAATATTGCAATCGAAGTGCTAGTACCCTAAAAAATATTTACATGCAAAGAAGTTAATTTGTGTATTTCTTTTGCTTTCCATCTCTAGAATCTAATATAAAAGAACACATTTGCATCATAGCTGTAACTTACTGTGAATTAAATTACACACATATATCTCGGGTGCTCAGTCTAGTGCTATCATCTCGGGTGGTAGTCAGTGGGAGGGAGCGGAAGCCGCAGGAGTCTTTTATGGCTCCAGCTCCAGAGACAACCTGTTCTCAGGCACTTCTCTTCTGGCACTTTTTTATGACATCATAAATTCCTCCATTTCCTCTGACCAGCCCTAGGTGGATATAAAGGACATACCTGGCCAGTAATTGTCTGTCTGGCCCTCTCATCTGTCAGTCTCCCTCGACTGTTGGTGACTTCCTCCAGAGCCAGACTCTCAGACTGCCTGAAGATATTCAGATCTCTCAGATATGGAGAGTGGACCAATAAAAACATTGACTTATTTGATAAGCGATAAGGCAAAGAAGTTTCTTTTTTTCCCACTTGTTTACTGAATCCTAGTTGGTCTTTTAGGTCAGTGTGGGGAGTCAGCCTGGCACCCACGTAAGTAGCCTCTCTCCATGCATGTGCAGTTCAGACCGACAACAACAGCCCACTCTTAGACCTGTTGATACCTTTTGTTTGTTAAAGTCTGAGGATGAAGAGCAGAAAAGGAGGGATTAGGGGAAGAAAAAGGAGTTTTTTGGGGAAAGGAGAAGCCCTCAGGAACATTCAGCGTTCACATTCATCTGATATACTGCTGGGGCTCCTCAGGGAGGCTGGAACAATACACGCACCAGCACGACAACATTCCTTGGGGTTAAAAATGTCAAGGGTCACCCGACGACCCCACCCTGCCAATCAGTCCCAAGGCACTTACTCTATGCCTTTGTTTTTGGTTTATGTCTTCGCACTTGTTGAACAGACTCTGCACCTTGTGTTACAATGTGCCCTTTGCTCTCAAATAGACCGGATTTACATGGAGCATTTTCACTGTTTCATAATGTTCGTAAAGTCAGTGTCAGCTCAGATATCCACAGTTAACCAAGCACAATGTACCAATCTGTTACACAAGAGAAGAAAATAATTGTGCTAGAAGCTGCACAGACCTTTAAATGTAGTTGGTTTCTTTGGCCAAGTTTTCCTGACATTATACTTTTTTAGAATTATGTCCGCAGCCTATGTCACATTTAATATCCCAGCCAGATGTTTGGCATGCCCAGATTTTTATATCCTTGAAACAGAACCGCCACAAAGCAGCGAAAATGCAATTATCCACAGTTTGAATGGTTTAAATGGCCACTTTATATAATGAACCCACCAGGGCCAAATATTAGGAAGAGGGCCCTGTAGGTCGTCAAAGTCATGTTTTTCCACCCTTCTGAAAAATCCGGGTTCAGTTTTTTTTCTAAACACCACAGCACACTTCAAATAAAGTCTGAAGGCTGCCATTAAAGTGGAGCATATGCATCTGTAGGCATGGAGGGGCGTGTAAGGCCCCTACAGGCAGTCTGTTAGTCATTACCGCTGAATGTACAGTATACACTGGAGTGGACATGCAGCTACATTAAAGTCTCGCCCACGGTCACATCGGACCACCCAGAGACCCACCACTGGCACTTCCTCCACTCGCTTCCATAGCTCAGCCCCGGGGGGAAGAGCGTTTTGGGATTTCCGGAGGATACACTGGACATTAATTGTCTGTTGATTAGGAAACTTTCTAATGAAAACCAAATTAATTGTGTATTTCTAATATAGATTATAATATTATAATAAAGAGTCAGATTTCCAGAAAAAGCTTTCCCCCTTGTGTGTAACCCTCTCCAGCCCATTGCTTTACCTCTAACTGTTCGTCTTTATATCTGCTTTTGTCTTCTATCAATAGGTGTTCACAATGCGCCTCTTGAATCTGTGACTCCATGAAGATTATTTCCATCAGGTATACTGCACATCATTAAAACAGCTTCACAAAATCTGTAGTTTCTCTATTACCGAGTATCCACCATGTGTCACATTCTTTTGTCCTCTTTCTCGGCGGAAAGGCATCTCAGAGAGATGACTATAAAGCTTCTTGAATTTTTATCCTGCACACTAAATCGGCTTATAGTCGAGGAAGGAGAAACTGCTCTCTATTAGTGTGCAGTTAGAAATGAAAGCCTATCTGGCTGCAGCTGTGGAGAAGCTCCAAAGATGGGGACGTTTATTGTCGGGGACAAATAGAGGCCTTTTAATTTTGTCTAGCAGCTGACGCCTCTCCCCACCCACTCCTCCAAAACCGCTTTTGTCTGTAATGTAAAGTGGCCTGCACAAGAAAGAGCCAGATACCACGAGAGTTTCATTGCGGGAGAAAAAAGGAAATGCAGAGTTTGGCGGCGCTAGGCTCGGGGAGGAAGGGCCCGGCTGTTTGCCATATGATGTAATTATCTGCCATTTCAGGAGATTATTTCCCTCCATCAATATTGTGTGTGTGTGTGTGTGTGTGTGTGTGTGTGTGTGTGTGTGTGTGTGTGTGTGTGTGTGTGTGTGTGTGTGTGTGTGTGTGTGTGTGTGTGTGTGTGTGTGTGTGTGTGTGTGTGTGTGTGTGTGTGTGTGTGTGTGTGTGTGTGTGTGTGTGTGTGTGTGTGTGTGTGTGTGTGTGTGTGTGTGTGTGTGTGTGTGTTACCCCCAGTGTAATGTTGAGACTCTGTGGCCTGCAGCTTGGCCCCCCATTTAAGCTGGGTTAGCTATGATCTCTCCCCCGCTAACCCCAATCCTCCCCCTCCATGATCCCTCACACACACATACACATTTACAGAGTCTCTGAACACAAAAGAAATATTCAGCTGTAGAGAGGGGGTCTCTTAGAGGGCGCGACATTGAACTGGGGGGGATTAAGAAGAAATGGCTGGCTGACACTGGGGTTGCCATGGCAAAGCCCCCTTTTCTCTTCTCCCTCGACCCTCTGCCTAGTTTTCGTTTTAGGGCTTATCGTGTGTGTGTGTGTGTGTGTGTGCGCGTGTGTGAGAGAGAGTAGGGAAGATGTAATATGGCTTATGAATTTAGTCTCTTATCTGAGCTGCTTCACCCTGAGAGAAAAGAGACTTCTAGTTCACATGCTGCCGTTCACACACCAGAAAAAAAGCATCAGGAAAAGGACTAAAACTGTGTGTGTGAGTAGTGTTTCATGTTATTATTTTAAGTGATTGTAAATGTTATAATACATAGTAGGAAATTATGTGAATGCATATTTCTTTTTCTATGAGCATCCAAATGAATTCGTACATGTTTACATATTCATAAAGGAAAGCATGCCTGTGAAAGAATGCGGAGGCAATAATTCAAAGACCCAGACAAAAACCAAACTGTCTATTTTATGACCCTCTGAATTATAGGGGCCATAACGTGATACATTACTCATTCATTGTAACCAGTGTGTGATCATGCTAGCCTGACGTCTGCCATCCTCAGCAGAGTAATGGATGCAGGTCTAGCCTGCTGACTGACATCAGCACACTAAGCCGATGAAGCGGTGCCATGAATGACCATAGATCAGCGTTTACCATCCTGACGTCAGCCCCCCGTCTGCGCAGGAGCGCAGCGACACTGTCGGTAGTTGTTCCCCAGTTTTGCCCGGCTCCTGACAATAGGAACTCTCAGCCTGTGGTCTGGCGATGGCTGGGGTCTGAAAAGCTTGGCTGCACAGTGGGACATCGCAGCATTGTTCTCCGGACTAGATGTCCACAAGAACAGTGGCAGGCTCAACAATATTTCTCTAATAGTGTAATGGGCAATGTCCAAATAAAGAAGGGCTTTAAATACAAAAGTAAAATATCTATTGAATTATTTTAAGCATGTAGACTATTTATTTTTTTAATTATAATTTATAAAGCTTCAGCTGACTTGTTTCTCACCTAATTCTAGTGTTTAGTGTAATTCTTCATGATAATAGTTTTGGTTTCATTTATCCATTTTACCCTAAAAGGGAAATAAGTGCATGTCTGAATACTACAAAAGGAAATGAAGAGGAACAGTTTTCTACAATACTGTGCGACATCAGTGCTAACAAGTTCCTCTGTGTCTGTATTTCAGATCCTGTTATGGACGATTTTGAAGTGAAGATGAATGAAGTTCCTCTGATTAATGAGGCGGTGGTAAAGCAATAAAGCAGATCCTCTCAGTTTGTGGACCAGCTTCAGGACACATCATGATCATGTACAACATAAGCAGAAGCATGTTTGCCCTGTGGACAGTGGACTCATTCTGCCACTGTCCTGTTTCATTATGTCCCTTTGCTGTGTGTCCTGACCTCTGGGCTTTGAGTGACGTACTCGGCTCCTTCCCTGTCCCTCTGTCCTCCTTCCTCCACATCCGGCCTCGTCTTGTCACCTTGGCTCACACTCTGAGTCCTGCTTGCCTCGGTGAACATTCAACGCTGTCGGTGAGTTTTGATATGGATCACATAAAAACCATCGACCGTTGACTGTGCCCCGAGGCTTGCTCTGACGACGTTTGCAATGAGCAAAAAAATGAACAAAAGGGCAAGTGGGCACATGCAAAATCTAGATACGAAGCCACACAGACATGCACAGACAAAAGTAACACTCTGTTTCCACTGTACCCAAAGACCAAAGGTCACAATCAACATTCATTGCTGTCGCTGGGTTGGACTGTGTAGAAAGCTCACTGAACAATGAGTGCAACTGTGGCCCAGATCTGCCTGACTCGCATCTCAGCCAATCAGCAGACCGGATGTGAAACACTGATTTCTTTATTTATATACTTCTTGTTTTTCACTTCTATTTTATCCTCTCTTCCTCCCTCCCCGGTGCTGGATAGTGTTCAGTGGAAGAGAGAAAAAGAAAAAGAGAGATGGACACAAATAGACTTCTGGCGGCTTGCTTGTCCTCATCCTCCTCTCCTCTCCTCTAATTGGTGGTTATGTGTGCAGCAAGGGGGAAGGAAGTGGAGTGAATGTGTAATCATTTGGAGTCTCTTCTTCTTTAGATGTTTCATCCCTCTCTTTTTTGTTTGTCTAATTATACACCGAGCTCAGTTAACTCTGTGTTAACTCTGCCAGCAAGAACGAGCGAGAGACAAAGAGAGGAAGGACAAGGGCAAACAAAAAATAGTGGAAAGATTATAGCACATGAAAATAATTATCTAGTTTTTAGTTTATTCATTCTCATATGCTTCCTGGTCTTACTTCAGATGGGCCAGGATATAAGCAATTTTCAAAGGCAGATAGTTCTCACCTCTCTGAGGATGTCTCATTATCTGTGTTTGAGCTTTGTGTGTGTGTGTGTGTGTGTGCCATGATAAAAGACCTGTCTGCTCATCCCAGAGTGCAATATGTTATTTTATTTTCATACTAAAGCAGACTGCTCTCTCGTGGGAAAATACACAAGTCTATAACCTTGTCTTCCTGCAGATAGTGTGACCGGACACACTGCTGCCATTTCTCTTTTGCCCTCTACAACAACTGTCTGACGCTGTGCACTGTATCTGTATTTCATATATTGTAAACATAGTTGAGATATATCAAGGAATGTGTTGAAGAAAGCATGTCTGATTCTTTAATTAATCCAATAAAGTTAAATCAATATCCATGTAATAGTGTCTGATGTGCTTATTTACGGTGTGAATTCATCATATAAATCATGTTCAGCCCACTCCAGAATATCTTTCCAACACTGTCTTTCTGTAGACTCTATAAAATGTTTCTAAAAGTATAAACCCCCTGTCATTTAGTTATACATGTCCAGGTCCCTCTGTCCCCAGTCTCTCTGTATTATTCATAGAAAAGCACTCTGTACAGTGGTGCAGAACAGTGGAGGTGATGTAATAGTGGCTGTGAGCATTGCTCCAGACTGTCATTTGGGATGGATTCATGCGACAGGAGAAAACGCTCGTTTGTTCTGCGTTGTTGGTGTTGCCAACAGCCGATGGCTAAAGATTGGGCATGGAGTACATCAGTTAACTTGCTTTTTGTTTTTGCTGTTTTAAATACAGAAAAGCGAATGTCACAGACATGAAACCCATCCACAATTAGTCTAGGTTTTACAAATGTTGAGATGTTGAAAGAGCCATTTTCATTGTTTGATGTAGCTCTTATTATAATTCCATGCGATTAAACATTCTTATTTAAAAATATCACTGAAACAGCTCAAACTAATAAAAGTTAAAAATACTCTTCTTCTCTGAAGTGATACTATCGCCCTCTAGTGTTCAAAGAGTTATTCACATGATTTCATGCACAAGCTGATCCTTCTGTAATGTAGATATGATATACTTCATTTTTACAGTGTATCCTATTTTTAAAATGTTTTTAATTGAACTTATCCTGGATCCTGGAAACTTTTGTTCTAATTTTTGTTTCTCTACACTTTGTAACCCATGCTTTTTTTTCTATGTTTAGAATCAGAATCCCTTTATTCGTCCCACAGAAGGGAAATTTAAAAGTATTCCATTACAATTTATTTAAAACTACTAACATTCAAACTACCTATTCAGCAAGATTTAAATATTTGTATTATTTTCCAAGAGATCAATGTTCCTAAGTTAAAGGACACACTACTATGCTTACAATAGCATTAGTACCAGCAGAAAATAATTTCACCTTGACCTATAAATGATTATCGCTACCCTTCATTACAGGTGATGTAAACACTTCTGTTGACCTGGAAATACCCGTTCTGCAATGTGATGCAGGAAAACAGCTCTCATTACTTCCTCCCACAGGACTTTCAGCACTTTTGCCATGTTTTGATCACAGGATACAAAACTTCCAGGGCTGGAATTTCTCACCGTGACATCATAAACAAGGAAGTAAAGAGCACGGATGGTATGCTGTCAGGGAAGTTTTCAGGTGTAGTAATTTACACTCTGTGTCAAGTTTTAACAATACACCATGCACAGTATTGTTTTAATTAAGAGGCCTGTCACAATGTGTTCCCTTTTTCAACAAAACTTTAATGATTATATATTACATTATGTACAAATACATTTCATTAAAACAAAAACTGAGAACATGAAAATAATATTCCGCAATGCTCTTACAACTTGTTGTAATGCTTGTGTTGCATAAAACATGTTTTAATTCATTGTCAGTGGTTTCTGAATTCAGTTACTGAATAGCCAAACTGTGAAACATCATTGGTTTTTGGGTAACAGGCAGGAAAACAGCTCCACGTCTCTCTTCAAATATCAGCTTTTGTGGACTTCATGTGAACAATGTGTGCTTTATTCCTGCAATGAGAATTGATCCAGTTATAATTGTATCCAATCTGTTTGTGTTAATAAATTTCACAGCCTGCAGAATAACACAGGTTCTGAGTTATGTTGCACAATTGTTTGAAATTAATCTTACCTTAAACGGTTGACACAATCCATCACCCAGTTCAAAGCAGGGTTGGTGCATGCTTTACCCTTCCCTGTGTGGAAACTATAGATTATAAGGAAAGAAAAAACAATTATACACTTATAAACACAAATGGTATGTGTCATACATCTTTAATTTATGGAGGAGATCCTCACATGATGGCATTGATCGGACACAGCTCTGTGACTGTCTGGACGGAGTACCCCTTGATTTTAAAACATGGTATTTTGTTTTTCATGTAACTTCGACAACATCCATGATGCACTGTGAATAATGAGAAACGATTATAAGATTCTGGTTAGAAAAAAAGAAAACCAAAAATAAATGCATCTTGATATCAAAAAATCAAACCATATAAAAACATTTAAAATCCAAATATATAAAATATAATTTAAAGACAAACCTATACGAAAAAATGGAGGAAAACTCAGTAAATACCTGGAGATGCATTTGTGGCCAGCAGACAAATGGTAAGGAGTGTGATCACCATCACTGAAGCTTTGATTGACACCATGTCTTCCTGTGAGTTGGCAGCAGAGACTCTGAGCTGTTCTGTCCTCAGGCGGAGTTAGGCAGGTCTGATCGCTGTTAAGGACTGCCGCCTTTTATAATTGTCAGAGGTAGGAAACTTCCACATGGAAACGATGAAGTATTGCAACATCACAGAAAACCCCGTTCAATTTACCCTTTAGACAAAGAGACAGGGTAAAGGTTTGGGGGATGATACACACACACACACACACACACACACACACACACACACACACACACACACACACACACACACACACACACACACACACACACACACACACACACACACACACTCACACACACAGGTAGGAGCATGCTATGTGTATTTTTAGTTTTAATCCTGTCAAATTTGAAAAACTCCAAAATGCAAATTGTAATGTAAACATGTTTTTAATGTCAAACTTTTTAAGCTTAAAGGTCACGTTGCAGAAAAAAACAAAACAACAACCCATAGTAATTCAGTGTATTTTTTTCAGGGATTTACTGTCAAAATTAATGGAATAATATTACTGAATATTGTTTATGCATGCTACAAAAATAAAATTCATGTATCACTTGCATACTGGCCTGTCAAACCTGTAAAATTATTTTAACATGTAAAGACAAACTAGTACAACAGACAAACGTTACGTCTGTCCATCTCCACACCTTGAGACGATAAGAGTCCTGTAGATCCAGTGCTACATGGGAAGTTACACAGGTGTGGCTCCTTCTCTCAATGACTTTACCCCACAAAACACTGGGAAAGCAAATATTTAATCAAAATAAAACATTAACATTCAAAATTTAGAAAGGATAAAGACATTGTGTTTCACTGAGAACCTCTCTTTGGGCCCCGTATTCTGTAAGTAGGTTGGTCTGTGGTTATACGGAGATTATTTTCTAGGTCGGAGGAACACATACTATATACTCAAGAACCGCACATCAACGGAAATAGTGCATTGAAATAGGTCATGAACCAGTTCATTTATGTCCATTTGTTCATCTTGAACTTTCCAACAAAACCGCACAACATTTTAATTTTCATATCCCACCCCTGATTTCCTGCAACGTGCATTTACAAGTCATTATAATGCAACTTTATTACAGCCTCTAAATTTCACCTCGGCAGTGAGACAATATTTACATCACCATACATACAGACAATCGTTATATTTCACTGTTATAGTTCCTCCTGTATGGACTAGACATAAAGAAATGTATTTTTCGTGCAACTCAAATGTAAAAGACAAAATCTACAGTATCTTTTCATGTGAAGTTAAAATGAGGCATCAGCAGCCTCCATTAGGTACATTTAGCAGGTATATTCCAAAGATTCTTTCTGTTTTATTAAAAAAAGGTTCCAAAATATATATGAACATTGGGGTATTGTTTTAAAACAGACATTAAATAATTTGAACCTTGCCTTAATGAAGAGGCTATTTTAGGACCCGTTTTCCGTGAGAAAAGACATCAAAGGACACCCACTCACAGACTGGGGAAGGGGTTTATGCAGACAACTCAGCTATCAATTTCAATATGCCCACTCCAAACCAGAGAGAAGACCTGAAAAAATGTAGAAAATGCACAGATAATCATATTAAACAACAAAAAATCCCTTTGCTCTCATTACGGAGTTTATCGAGCAGATACAGTAGCAGGACAATCATATGTTTTACCAGTATCATGAACTAGGGTTTAGTTGTCTTTGTCCCTAAGAGCCAAGGCAGTGTGACTCTGAGCCAGCACGTACAATACCAGGACCCTGAGACTGAAATATCTAAATGAAATTCAGCATGATTCATTTTATACCTACTCCGACATAAAAGATGTCCTCCTTGAAAAAAGGTTTCTAAAACATCCAAATCATGCTCTGTCGTTCTCATGTACTGAATAAATGTCCTTAATACATTTTGATTAAAATGAACAGTCTGTTAATGAAAAAGATGATTTTTTGTTATGTTAGACGTTTAGTTATACAACATTTGTCTCATTTGACTCTGACGTGCTTGTTACACACCATTTCAACAATTTGCAAGTTACTGTCATGTATACACAAACATTTATAAGCAATGGTAATGTGTGATATTAACCAGGGGTGTGTTAGGTTTAACACATCACAACATTAATTAAAAAGGAAATTGGATAAAAGGACAATAAATAATGATGTGTGGACATAATCATAGAGGACATATCTTTTCTACATTGCCTCATAATGTTGTCTATAGCAAAACAGGTCAACAGGATGTTATGTGTTATATTGCATTTTTTTCTCTCAGGTCTGTCTTGAAAAAAGATAAAGATCTTAAAGAGACGACTACCCTGTTACAGTAAGAGGTATTGAGATATAATTCTTGGGTAAAAGTTGCAATACAAAAACATAAAAATACTTAAAGATTTCATTCAAATGTTATAGTTCCCGAAAGCAGTAAGTATGGCTAAGCAATTATTGATTGAGGACAAGAGATGTTATACTGTATTCATTTTCTGTAGAGTTTAAAATATGTTCACAGTAAAATGATTCCTTGGGTGGTTACTTTTGCTCAAATTAATTTAATTTAACAATTAAACTAACATTTTAGACTCAACATAAGTTATATATTTGGCATTACTTTACTTCAGATGTAATTAGCTTACAGTAAATGATCTCAATTTTAACTTCATTAACTTAAAAGCAAAGCCGATTTATGGAGGCTAAGTTTTTTGTCCAAACCATTTTTAGTTACTGACAGTACATCTGATATTTTGTCTGCACTGATGTTCAAACAATAAACGGGATGAGAAAGTGGAGACAAGACTTTTTTTTAACACAGCTCAATTCACAACACCACCATGCTACATCCTCCAACATCACATTATCATTGAATATGTTGATTTTCAATGAAAAAATATTGTATTTTGTATTTACAGATAGAAAGATTTAAGTAAATGTATTTAAAATATTTTTTAACTGGCCAATGAAGTATACATTTTTTGGTCAAACATTTTTTGTTTAAAAAAGTCATCCACAAGGAGTTACGAGTTGGAATAAAATGTGTTTTTATCTCCCAAAATAAGGTAGAATCATCATGGGAGTAAACTGATTTATAGAGATTACGATAAAACTTCCCTTTGCATGTTACTCTATTTACCAGTAAGCTTGCCACTCTCTTATTTTTGGTTTTCTCTTGTTTTCTCTTGTTGAGCTTGCTATCCATTTTGCTCCCAATCTCACAAACGCATCCTGGGCTATTAGTACTCGATTTGACATGGTGTATCTTCAAATTGCAAGGGATTATTCACACAATATAATATATGATTAATTAAAGTACGGAAAAGGCAGTGATTGGGGCTAAACATTTACTTTTAATCCTTAAAAACATTTAAAAACGTGCGACAGTGACAGTACTGTGTGTAATTACCAGTCCCGGCAGTAGGTGGCGGGAGAGTGAAGCCTGACAGGAAGGATTCACTCTATGAATGAACTGCTTGTATCCAAGCGGAAGAGGATTTATATTCCATATTCAGCAATATGATCTGCAGTTATAAAATGTTATAACAGGCAGTCATAACTAAGTCTGTCATGCTTCTGGATAAAAAACTGTAATTGTACTTATGATTGAGAAAACACGATAAGATGAAGCGATACGGAGATGCTAAATATGTTGCATGTGTGCAGGAAAAGCTAACCGAAGCTAACTGTTAGCTGCTGAGTTATTGCGAGGAATGACAGCCAGCTACGAGGGGAAAGATGATTAAAAGATGGAAAAGGTAAGATACAGAAAAACAGACACACAACATCATGCAATGTTTGAACAACGACAATTAAGTAAGGAGACATACTCTTACAGGTTTTCAATTTGTTCTCTTGCTGTGTGGGAATGTAAACTAAACATTTGTGCTTATCACTGACCAACCACAAAGTAATAGTATGTCTCCCACTGATATCAAACGCCTAAAATACACTTTACAAACATGCAATGGTGTAAGGCTGTAAGTATATCCATTGTAACACTATATTACATTGTTTGTGTAATTATGAAGGGAGGTAAACTGATTTTGTTTGATTCGGTTCTGTCATGAATACAATATAACATAAAAAGGAAAAGGAAACAGTAACTGTTTTAAATAGTGTTAGACTTCCACTTCTCTATCTACAACTGAAGCAAGGTGCAGTACATGTATGATTTTGTATGAATTGATTAAAAATATGTTTTTTTTAGGTGCAATACCAGTATGAAAGGTACATGGTGGCTTTGAGAATGGTCACAGCTGGTTGAGGTTCACCCACTGACCCAGCAGGTAATATCCAGGTTGTAATAAGGAGCCATGAAAGAAGCGGGCCGGAAAGGTTCTGGAGGCGAGGCTCTGTTTGAGGACCTGAACTTCCCCTCTGACGACAAGGCCCTGTTCTCTGACAGCTCCACGCCCATCACCACGCTGCAGGGAGAAGTCACCTGGCGACGTCCACAGGTGAGTGACATGGGAAATGCCAGCGTGCATTCCTGTGTTTGTTTTTGTGATGGGTTAATGATTGCATATCCACTGTCTAACTTCCTTTTTTGCAAACGAATAACTTGCATCGATTTCTCATGTCAGAAGTTCAATGTTACTGTTTACTATTTAACTAAAAGCAAATATTTATTAGATATTTATAAATAGATTTTTTGTATGTAAATGTGTGTCATCTTGCAAAAAATTACAGATTGATAAAAGCATATTTGGAGCGGCCTATGCTCAATATTAATTCATTCTGATTAAATGTGTTGTAACTAACATTAAATAAGACGAACATTATCTGCCTACATTCAGTTAAAAAACATTTGAATTGAAAACTTTTTTAGTCTAAAATGTTTCTATATCAGCGTCTCTCAATGTATGTCTTTTTCACAACTCCAGGAGATCTGCCAGTCACCAGCCCTCTTCCCTGACAACATCACCCTTGGTCATGCTAAACAAGGCTTATTAGGCGACTGCTGGTTCCTCTGTGCCTGCTCCTTCTTGCTCAAAAACAGACATCTCCTGAACAAGGTACTAGACTAGAGCAACAACTGTATTCTCATTTAGATTTGAATACATTTATGATCTGCAGTTCTGACATTGTACTGAATCTGGTTAAGTGAATTATGTGGCTAGACTAGCTTGCAGTGAAAAAGCCTGTCATAAGCATGTTATCCACCGTACATCCTATACTCTGTGGATTCATTTTGTGACTCTTTGTAGGTGCTGCCTCCAGATCAGCCCCTGTGGGGTGACATCAGGTACAGGGGCTCCTTCCGGTTTTGTTTTTGGCAACTGGGACATTGGACAGAGGTGACAATCGACGATCGCTTACCCTGTGTAAACTCCACTCTCTGCTTCTCACGCTGCCACTCCCCTACTGCCTTTTGGGTAGCCCTGTTGGAGAAGGCCTATGCCAAGTAAGAAGCTCCAGGAATTTCCATCTACCCAAACAGTTTAACCCACAATGCGCTTTGATTAAGCAGAGTTTTTTAAGGTGACCCTATGGAACGTTTTAACCTTGTGATTTATTCCCAACCACATGTTTAGTGAAGTTTGGTTCTGTCCCTTCCACCGTCTTTAGGCTTCATGGCTCTTATGAGCGACTGTGGGCAGGGCAGGTATCTGAAGCCCTGGTGGATTTGAGCGGGGGGCTGGCAGAGCGCTGGAGCCTGGGAGAGTCAGAGGAGGGGCTGAGGCCAGAACAGGACAGTGACCAGGTCAGGAGGAGGAAGCTGGACCTGAACCTCTTGTGTCCAGTGAAGATGAGTGTGCCGTCAGCTGCTCCACTCACAGCAGCCCTGGAGGTCAGAAAAAAGCAGATTTCATGCAGAAATAAGTGATTTGTTTGTCCTTATTTTATTTGTCTGTTATCATTGCCCCCTCACCCTCATAAATTAACAACAGTAATAATGCAGTGCAATTCAGACAACATTTGAGAAGGGTGTTAAAAGGCATTTCTTAGTAGCTATATAGTTTTTTATTGTTATGTACAGTATTGAATGGTCATAATTTGCATCTAATACATTTAAAGGAAATAGCTGGCCCTTAAAATAACAAAAAAACAAACACCAGGTTTCATCAAACTTTTTTGCAAGATCCAAATAAAACATATGCAAAGTTGTTCGAGTTTAAACTTTGAGAAAGTGATTTAAATCCTGTGTCACCTGTTGACCTCGATGTTGGCTGTAGGTGCCAGTGAGCTGGGTCAGTACCATGCCCTGACTGTCATGGAGTGGTTGGATGTGAAGACGGTGTCAGGGAGCAAACAGCTGCTGCTCAGGATCAGAAACCCCTGGGGAAGATGCTGCTGGGGAGGAGCCTGGATAGGGAGGTAGGCATGTGTCTGAATATGTGTTTCAAAGTTAAGATTAAGAGATGTGTCTTCAGACCACAGTCAATTGACATGACTAAGACTTGATAGTGTAGTGCAATCTCAAAGTGTTTTTTAACGGCAAACATTCTACCATATCAAACATAATTGACTTCATACATCTGAAGGCTGCACCTAAAGTCTGTTTGGAAAGCCTACATAAAGTGAATTAAAGTATCTTGCAGACTTGATTTATTGTCTGCATTCACTCAACATACCTCTTTCTCTGCAGTGGTGCAGGTTGGAGTTCTATCGACCTTGCCTTTGCTTCAGATCTACAAGCCAGAGTGGCCGAGGGCGAGTTCTGGTTGGATGAGACCGAATTCCTGTCCCATTTTGATGATGTCACAGTAGGCTACCCAATCAGTGAAGACGGGCACCTTAAGAGCATCTATACTGGTAATCGCTTAAGACCACGTCTAAAGTGCATGATGAGGACAATCAAAGTAAACGATAATGTTTGAGGACTGCACAAATTCAAAACACACAATGCTTTCTGATACACTATATTAACATAAAACATTATAAATGTGAACTACAGTGAATTCTGAGTATTTTATTTATCGTTTTGAATTGTTGTAGGCTACGGGTTGACTGAATACATCATGACTTCCTATACACACCTCAACAATCTACTGGACTCAAAGTATGCTATAAGATGCCATGTAGTATTATAAGTTATTACTTTATTTGTGAAGTATGTGATCATACATATACATATCGATGTTTCTATAATATTGCATGCTTCATTATCGTGTTGAGTGTTATAGCATACCACGAGTCCTACAGTCCATAAGATGGTCTTCATAGACAGTCTTACTTTTTACCTTTGACTTCCTTGGCTCTCCTTTTTAACCCCCATAACTCTCCTCTCTGACAGGAAATCTGCTGACACACTATCACCAGCTGGCCGGCCGGTGGATGGAAGGTCACTCCGCTGGTGGCAGCCGAAACTGCAGCAGCTACGGCAGCAATCCCAAGTTTTGGCTCAAAGTGTGTGAGAGAGGAGAGGTTCTAGTGTCCCTGCTGCAGCACAGAAAATGGAGGAACACAGAGAATTGCACACAAACTCCATTTGAGGATAGCAAAAACACAACACACCAGCACTACCAGGCTATCGCTCTACACATGTGGAAGGTTTGTGCCATCGCTTGTAGGAAAATAAACATTTGTGTCTTTAGATTGTGTCGCTCATGTTTTACCTGCTGCTAGGTGGAGAAAAGGCGTTTCAATCTTAGCCGGATGTTGAACAAACCAACTTGTGCTTCTTCTCACTGCCATGCCTACGAGAGAGAGGTGGTTCTCCATCAGCAGCTGGAGCCTGGATTCTACCTGCTGGTCCCCAGCACTTACCAGCCAGGAGCTGAGGCCCGCTTCCTCATCAGGGGATTTTCCTCCTCCCCCACATCACTCAGGTAAGGACCAACTGATAGAGTTAGTGTAAATCCCTCATAGTATTTATATTAAAATACTCAAAACATAAAGCATATCCATGCTATGTTTCTTTGTTGTTATTATAACATTTGAACAAAATCCATCCTCAAAAGTCTAGGTACTTTTATACTTTTAATGGATGAAAAAAATCCAAAATTAAAGCCAAACGACATTAACTATTTTGCTTATTCAACAATATCTTAAAAAAACATTGTTGACATTATTTTATGCATTAGTTATTCCTTTAAGATGTATCATTTATTTCTGCATGCATTTTTTCTCCATATTTTCCAATCAAAAGCAACGACAGCTGGTAAACAGTGACATCTGCTGGTCAATTTCTCCTCCCACCATTTATTTTTCTCCATATGGATGTTTTGCCATGTGTGCTGCAGTTGACTTCAATTTATTATGTCATTAAAATGTTGGTATCTATCCTCCTCAGTGCCCTGAAAAGCCCAGCACCTTCACTGCCGTCGACCACAGATGGAGAGTGGGAGACCAGTTACTTCCAGGGTTCGTGGGTGGAGGGAAGGACGGCCGGAGGAAGCAGGAACTTCCTGTCTCACTGGCAGAACCCCTGCTTCCCCTTTACAGTGTGTGATGAGTCAGCAGTGACATCAGGAGTTAATGTCAGGATTACCCTGCACCAGAGCCGCCCTGACACTGACCTGCACCCTATTGGCTTCCACATTTATAAGGTCAGTCAAACAAAGGGAGAATACCAGTGTCAAGTTACAGCCCATTCAACTCAATCAAGACAACCTGTTCAATGTTATCTTTTAGTCTGTTTTAACATTCAAACCTTTAGGTGTTTTCAGCTAGCTGTTTTATGCATTTGTTTTTCTTTGTTTTTCGGGGGAATGTGCCTGTTAATCAACCAGAGAGATTTGAAAACACGTAAAAGGTGCTAGGGTTAGCTCAACAGGTTATTGGCACTTTTTGTCCAAACCCAATTAAATAAATAAATAAAAACATTACAATAAAATAATTAGTTTGTCTTAATAATATTTTCAGATAATACTATACTATCATAATAATATCTTGAAATGAAAGAGATCTGTATTATTAAGAATTAGGTAGTGTGCGTAAGGTCACCATTTATGAACACCGCTGTCCTGTGAAGAAAAACACATTTGTAGTAGTATTAAACATTAATATAAGTATTAAATAAGATTGCTATTGGTTATAATTATACACTGCCTGAGCCTTTGATATATACTGTGTGTACAGTTTTCAGAAGGGGAATCCCAGCAGACAATACCCAGGGACGAGGATCCCGCGGCCAGTTGTGTCCCTCACTGCTTCACCCAGGACGTCAGCCTGGCCTGCTGTCTCTCTCCTGGAGCCTACACCATCGTGCCCTCCACCTACCAGCCTGACTGCTCAGGAAGCTTCACCCTCAGCCTGGCCCGCAGAATACACAGGTTGGACATTTTAAAATCAGAATGTGATTAAACAACTAAAAACAGTATCTTTAGATTTTGTTATAAATAATTATGGTTTTATGTCTCTTTTAGGAAAGTGGTGAAAAGCCAGGAGAGACTGGGAAGAGCCATTCAAGAGGTCAGTTAATTTAAATCATTTAGTACTTTGTTAAATGAGAAAAACAACTTGGTTACACTGACTGACAAATCTTTCTTATCCCATTAATCAAACCAGGATTTTGTCATGGTGATTTACAGAATCTATAAAAACACTAACTTTCATGCTTAATACTTCAAAAGGCAGAATTTCTATAAGTTATCTAATTAGATATATAAACATAGATAGCTAAAGGAGGACAGGAATTTCAGGATAAAAGTACACAACTGTATAGACTAAAGGTTTTAAGTATTACTAACAAACATTCAGTCAAAACATGTTTTGTTGCAGCCCTGGTATTTCTGTGGTAAAGAAACTTTCTCTATAACCTGTCCCAGTGATTCACTTTCAACAAAGCACAAAAATCAAATGATTACGATTTTGGAAGGTTGATGGTATGATGACGAAGAGGGGGCAGCAGCTTGACAGCAAGTCATTCCTCCAGGACAATTCAATATGCCTTCTTTAAACCTACAATTTTTAACTTGTGTTTGTGGTCAGAGGATGGCAGCACTGACTAATCGCCTTTTCTTGCTCTTGTCTCTCTCTGGGCGGCAGATCTCTCACATCTCTGTGATGCAGAGCTAGTTCTCTGGGACTGTTGCTGCTCCGCTGACGTCGACTCACCTCCCGGTGCCTCTTGGCCCATGATAAAAGACCCAGTTCTCCCATCCACCCTCACCATGGAGGATGTGTGTGTTTGTGTGTGCATGTGTACCACCAGTGGCTGAGAAGGCAGGCAGGCAAATTTAGTGGGAATGTGTGTGTCGGGAATCCTGGAAACCCCTTTATCCTAAACCGCTGAGGCTCAGGGCTGATGGGCAGCCACACACTCATCAGCGATTAGGACATCAGAGGTTGTCGGTGGGCTGGGCTGCTAATGAAGTATGACGGGACTGGCTGGTGTAAACAAACAGCCGCCATTGAAGAGGGCCGCCGCTCCTCTTGCACATTCACTCGCTGGTGCGCCTGCCGGTCCGGAACAAAGAGCCCTCTCATGAAGGTCCTCACAGAGGCACAGGGGGCAAGGGGCGAGGGGATGGTCTCCGACAGCAGAGCCAACCAAACCTGACCACACCATACCGTGCCATACCATGCCAGAGCTTTCATCCCATCGCTGTCCTCCAGACACTATGCACCTTACCTAGCTTGCATTGTTTGGCCATAGACACAGACACAGGGTTTCCTTAGTACCTCCTGCCCAACATGAGTACCTTCCGGACTAACACCAAAGTCAGGCTTGACCTAAAGAAGTCCATTTTGTTTCTGACTCCATCCTCACCCCCCAGCTCACTTCCCCCCAGACTCGGTCCACAGCTCTGACCTGAACAGGGTTTGAAATTGCCGCCAGAACAGATGACAAGCGGACGGGTGGAAGGGATGAAACGAAGGATGCGGCACATCAGAGGAGGCTGCCTTTTTTGTGTTGAGGCTGTGTATGTGTGGTGCTGTGTGTCTGCCTGCTTGTATTCATGTCTGTGTGTTGAAGTCACAGGGTTTCTGGTTATTAATTTTAGCCAGTGTTACCCGAGACATTTCAGAAAGCTATAATTAACTAATTAGGAGTGACTGTATTTATTATGTTTGGGAGTCAGATGTGATAAATACAATTAAAAAAACTTGATAAAACTTGGTGGTGATTTGTCCAATATTTTTGATGTAATTAAAGTTTTAGATACGTATGTATGTTGATATTATATAAAGTGTAAGTGTAAAATAACTAGATTTGGTGAAAATTGAAGAAAGCTGTGTAGCCTCACGTTCATCACCATAACCAACACTGCGTGCGCGTACTCTTGCGTCCTCTATGCGCGCTGCCGTTCCTGCGGAATTCAGGAGACTGTGGTTGGACTCCGAAAGGCTACCACCTAGAAAATAATGAACAACAAATTTGACGCGTGAGTAAACAAAAGTTTTCTGTGGAAAATCTGCCAGAGAGTGGGCCACCCATCGTGAAATTCACGGGGGAGCGTAACGTTAGTTAAAGCTGTTGCGTGTAAAATGAGAGGTGTGTCAGCTTGCATATCCTGCATGCTCTAAAAGGTTTATAAACCCACATTAGAGACAGTTTCACACACGCACCCACACTCACAGAGGTGCATTTAAGTACGAAGTAAAGACACAGATTATATCGTATTGTAGAAATGAGATGGTGCTGTGTTGTTAGCGGTAGCTTAGCCTGGCGGAAGCCTGTCAGGCCTGTATCCTCGTTGTGGTAGTTGTTGTTTGGCCGGAAAAGGTGCGCGCAGCCTCGGATCAAACTAGACTGTCATGCCCCTAAAGATATAAAACATAGCTGACATTTTGATGTAGGATATTCACGATCAGAATATGTTAGGGACAGATGTTTACCTATGCAACTTAACAGTCTTGATGTTTACTGTTCATATGTAAAAATGCACAGTCAGTTGAGAGTGTAAATGCTATATGTTATAATGCAGCAGCCCTTCAATAAATTATATCATCATGAAGATAATGATGTCTTTTTTTGGGGATATTTTGTCAACCCCATTAATATCTTTTTAACAGTAGAGCTTACGACAAACAAATGAACGCAGATGGACATTTCATAGCAGTTTGAATGGTAAAAATCTGTTCAGCCATTGTGGAAATATCAATTTCAAGGAATATATACATCAGTGGGCTATATAGTATAGTGATTTTGACACAGTCACCAAAGGATATATATTTTTGCTTCAGATATTAATTTGGGGAACATAGATTTTCGTCCAACAGCAGCCTCCAAGTGACCAGAAAGTGGACTCAACACTTCTTTTAAAACATTTTATCAAAAATTGAACTTCTTTCTGAAGCATTTGTTTCAGCAATTATTCCCTAATGACTTTTTAAACAAGATGCAAGTCCCCCTTAACTTAAATAAAGTCAAGTCATGAGACAAATATGTTTTCTTTTGCCTAATGTTTCCAATCAACTCCAGTCTGAAAGATGATGACAGTGGAGACCACGACCAGGACCAAGGCTCACCGAAAGACAGTGAGAAGGAAAAGACTGAAGACAAGGACGAAGACCAGAACAGCTCCAGGAGAAAGGTCAGCCCATTATAGAATTACTCGTATGACTTTTTATTTCCAAAGTTAGTAGTATGGCTGAGTCACTTTTTTGATTTCTGCAGATGGTGGTGCCAGGGGCAGGAGAGCACCCTCTTCAATACAACTACACCTTCTGGTACTCCAGGCGCACCCCTGGGAGACCAGCCAGTACTCAGAGCTACGAGCAAAACATTAAACAGATTGGCAGCTTCGCCTCGGTAAGTCGCTCCTCATCCAGTACAGTAGTGGAGGGGTGGAGGGACTCCCTTTGTTTCTGTTTATCACCTTAGCACGGCACAGCGAAACTATATGAATTCAAGCTTCTCTTGACTGTTAAAACATAAACATTTTTAATACATAAAAAATAATTCGGTTTTTATTCACTTTGTTGTGGCATACTTTACCATTACTTTTTATGACAGACTGTAGTATAAGTATTTTTCATGGCCTTTTTCTCTCGTTGTTGACATACATGAACATGACTGCTTTATGTCATACTGTATTGTGATTTTTAATAACAAATTACGACATACTATGTAATGATTTTATATCACTACTAAATGTATCTTTACCTTTATCACTGTTGTAGCCGGTTCACTCGAGGGAGTTCACTATGAAAGAGGGTATTTTTAAATATGATTTAAAAGGTATAAAACATAATTATTACTGCATATTCCCTGTTCTTTCCTTTCCAAGGTGGAACAATTCTGGCGTTTTTATAGTCACATGATCCGGCCAGGCGACATGACAGGCCATAGTGACTTCCACTTGTTCAAAGAGGGGATTAAACCCATGTGGGAGGTGGGTACCAAATATTGTTTATTGTAATACATTTAATTCATTTAGATTTGTCAATGGAAAACCCAGTCTGAAACCATGCCTATGTTGTTTTTCAGGATGACGCCAATAAGATGGGTGGGAAGTGGATCATCCGTCTGAGGAAAGGCCTTGCCTCCCGGTGCTGGGAGAACCTGATCCTGGCTATGCTTGGGGAGCAGTTCATGGTTGGAGAGGAGATCTGCGGGGCTGTGGTATCAGTCCGCTTCCAGGTAAACAGACACACACTCCTGTTGTACCTTATCTCACACCGCCTATTTCAGTATCCTCACCTTGCCCTCTCTGCTTCTCTTCTCAGGAGGACATCATATCCATCTGGAACAAAACAGCTAGCGACCAGGCGACCACTGCCCGCATCAGAGACACGCTGCGCAGAGTCCTCAACCTGCCTCCCAACACCATCATGGAGTACAAGACTCACACTGACAGCATCAAGTATGTATGTCTAATCGTTTAATTATTTTCTCTCTTTCTATCTATCTCACAAAAATGTGTGCATGCTCACAAATTGAAAATTTTGTCACATGTTTTTTAAGAATGATTCATTATTGCTGCTTCAAAGAGCCGAATGATATGAAGCAATTTTTTAGGATAGGTGGTTGTGGTAATCTTATTGCAAACATTTGCATGTTGCAGCTTCTCATTTGTTAACATTTGCCGCTGTTATTTGAATATATTTTGGTTCCAGAGTGTTGTTGAAAGACGAAACAGAAGGCATTCTGTTTTTTCATTTTTCTGACATTTTATAAAGCTCGAGCAGAATGATATTGCAGCTTGCAGCTTTCTCAAGAAGCGCTCGTACAAACATCTTAACACTTGACACAACGCTTCCTTTTCTTCGGTCTCAAGCTTCCGTGACATAGTTCTGTCACTATATACTTACTTTTTTATGACGTACTACATTGAAATAAAAAAAAAACTGACATTTTTTAGGACATGTCATTTTACTTTTACTTTATCATCCAAGACAACGTTTGCCCGGGGCTTCTGAGTCACTAAATCTGCCCCTGAAAAGCACACCCAAGTAGAGCATGGATTGTAACGTTAGTATTTCCAACATACATGTAACGCTAGCAGGCTATATGCGGCATCCAGCAGCAAAAGGAAGTGCAGTCGATGAGCAGCCTTTAAAGGCCTGCTGCGGACAACATGCTCCAATCAGTTTTGCGAGCTATGTGGTCCCACCCCATTCCTGCACAGATTCTAATTCACTCAGGTTTTTCTTAGTTATTGAAAATGTCACTTGTCTAAATTGGCCCAACTTTGACAACGCAAATACTTTGATCCCCAGCAATATAGTCACCAATTATGAAGTAAGTTATGAAGTAGATCTAATGAAATGTTCTCGAGGTCATGCGAGATTCCTTTCTAATAGTTGAATAAACAATTATTTAGAAAGTGATCAACATTACAGTAGATAATATCCATAAATAGTTTTTAGCAGCTCCAAGTACAGTTATTACCAACATCCAGAGCTATAATAACATTTGTAAATCATTTTGTTTTATTATTTGTTGTTGTACATGTCATAGAAGAAAGACAATTAAAACACCACCTTGTATGCTAAACTGTCATGTGTCATATTTCAAATTGATGCAGAGGTTCTGAATATCTGAACGTGGTGTTTATTTTGAATGATGATGTGCTGCATCCTTTGTTCACAGAGCATGGGAAGACTTCCATGGACTGGTGAATCCTAGTGGCGGACGTTAGCCCCTCACACAGACCACCTCTGCGAGAGTAGGAAATGTTGCTACATTATTTCAAAGTGAAAGGACTAGTTTCTGTCCGATGTGCTTGTGCTAATGTTTGTCTCTGTTTGCTGTGCGTAGGTGTGTGTATATGTGACATGCCGGGGGATGACGAGTCCTGGGAAGGATACCTCTATGTGGATTGGGACTGTGTAACATGAAGACAGAGGAAAAGTCAGAAACAGAGGCAGGAAGACCATTCCTACTTTGCGTCAAATTGGAAATGAACCGAAATGCCTGTCACACTGAACCGTGCCGAAGAGGGAAATATGCGTTATATTTAATCAACCAGAGAAGACTGCTCAATTCCTCAATTTTATTTGATTTTATTTTTTGTGCAAGTTGTAACATCTGTTTACTTGCCACAAGAGGGAGGCCACGGGTGACTGGTGTTCGCTGATCTGGTCATGAGCTGTTAACAAAGTGTACTTGACAAAATACAACAAAACAAGTCTGTTATAATACTAGATCTGATTTAACTGTTTAACATCACATTTCCATCTGTTTAAAATTAATATGTTTTATTGGGACTCAAACAGTATTCCAGGTCGTTTTATTTTATTACAGTGCGGTATTTTAACTTCAATTCGTCTGATCATTTCGAACCAGAAAAATACTATTATTGTGTACGATATATTTGTAAATACAGTCCACTTCAAAGATTGCTTAACTGAATCAGCAACGATTCTTCATCTTTACCTGAAAGTTAATCCCAAAGGATGAGGAGCATCCTGTGTTGGGCAGAAGGTTGTATAACCGGCATCTTAAGAATGGACTGCCAAGCTGCCTAAATCACTGTGCCTGGCCTCGAGCCTGAACCAGTTTTCCCTTCTGTCTGTCACGTCTTCATCCTGCCTTTAAACAATCCAAGGGATGGGTTCTGCTTTAATGTCCTCAACAAAGGTGTACAGGTGTTGAACACTGACCTTCACTCCTTTCCATTTTGTAGTATAAAAAAATGAAACTGGGCCCAGGGTCTGTTACAGTTTTTATCAATTCTCGGGAGCATTTTTTTGGAACCATGCCAAGAAAGCGCCTATAGTTTGTTGAAAAACTGTAATGCTGCCAGTGTTTGTGGGTATGATGGTGGGTGCAGGCATGTGTGTCTCAAACGTGAAGAACACATTCGGATGTGCGCCTGATGGAATATAGCAATAAATGTCAAATATGCATCTGCTGCTAAATCTGGTTCAGTGTCTTTCTCTTTAATGAAACAGAATTGTTGAAGTTCAGCATTTAACGGGATCATTCTTCCTTGACTGTTTCTTTATAAATACACTTCACTGATGTGGTTTCTTGTACCATCAACTGACCTCTCTGGTGTGTCTCATCAGTTATAGCACACACTGACACTGTAGCAACAATGTCAATTTACCTCTCGATTGATCCTTTTCACTGATCAGCTCATTTCAAAAAACATGTAATTCTGTAGGAAAAAAAGGGAAAGCAAATCAGTGAAGGGACACACTCTAAGGGCCTTTTAAACAACAAACATGGTATGTACTAGTAGGGAAATCACAGGTATTAACAAAACAATTAATGTCTATGTTGTAGTTATTTATGATGGTAGCATTCACAATACCAGAACCCTAAAACTGAATTCAGCTATGTTTAGTTTTGATATTTATGCTTTTATATTAATTTCTTGGAAAAAAGGCCTATTATAACACAACAAAGCAAAGTATGAAGAGTGCAACAGTGATAATATAAATTAATTTGCTTACCAATAAGAAAGTGGCTGCAAGCAGCATTAGTTTGGAGTGTGATTCCATACGGAGTGGCACTGGAAGAGTGATAAATTGAAATACAACTTAAAAACGACATTAAGGTTCTCAAACTGTGTGGGGCAAATGAGTATGGGGCATTCTGTATGTGGCTTACACTTCAGTAAAATAACATTTCCATTCATTTCTCAAAGACATTTTCATATGTGAACACGGGTATAACTCAGTAATCGCTTGTCATGTTCTTGTTGTCATTCGAGCTCATTCAACTTGGCTTTGTTTTGGAAGTTTTTCAAACCTGCCAATGAGGAAGTGGAAATCCCACTCAACTCACCTTCCAACCCAAAATATTCATGGTCCATGTTATGATCGTCATTGAAGCCAGGCCATTTCTTCCATACCGTGCCCATTTTCTCCCCAATGTTGGAGACAATCTGCAGAAGATTAAAAGCAAAACGAAGTTATGATAAATAAACTTGTAGAATATTTTTATTTTTGTGTTGCTTAAATATTAATATTAATAATACCTGGAATTGCTGGTTAGAGAAGCATCGGGATGGACAGCAGGAGCCCTGGATACTGATGGTCGATGCTCCTTCTGAATCACACACTTCCAGGAGAGGGGTGAACATGCTCCACCTGAAAACACAGGCACCCAACACACACCAACTCAACCCGTATCCTTACATAATAATCGTGCGATAAGCAACCTAGCAGATACACTGGCCAGTACTTCACACAGTGGCGCGGCATAGCCTTGATGCTTGGTTGATCAAATTTTCAGCTGTCATGGTTCTGCAGCACTAAAACCATTGTTTGCTTGGTATCGGAGGAGTTCAAATTGGGGCAGGCTTTATTCGAGGACAACTGAGAGAATATTTATACCAAGTAAATCTGTGGTCAACGAAACCTCTGCCAGGTCAGTCTTAATTGGGGAAACTTCATCAAGTGTGGCTTCTGGAAAACTCAGGATCCGGCACACACAAAGGCACCTCAGCTAACCCTGGAGTCAAATTCAGGCCAGAGGAAGCAGAAAGTATTTTGGTTTGACTACAGTAGATTGGATGCTGCCATTACTCCCATTAGTCAACATTCCCATTAAGAAGGACGTTGCATTCCTTCCCTCCCATGCAGTCCAGGGCAGCTTTGTCGGCGTGTCTCCAACCAAGCAGCTGTATAGTGCATTAAGTCTCACAGGTTTAGGCTGCACCCCGGCTGGGTGGAACAGTAAAAGCTCTCACTGCTATTTACAGACAGGCTGGGCATCTACGATGGCTCAGGGTGGCCAGAGCCTGGGAGGGACATGGAAAAAAAGCTCACATGTTCAGTCTGAGAATGTAAAGTATAAAGATTGCTGGTACAGTATTCTTATAGTGGATGTCAAAGGGTTAAAGGGTCAATTCATTTAAATAACAAAAAACATGAAAGATTACATTTCTTTCAACTCCACTGTATTTTGACAACATCACCAATCTCAGATTACTCAAAACCTGGTAAAATTACAACAAAACGATCCCAATTAGTATTAGTATAAGTAGGTAAGTAATTGGGATTTTTTTCCACCATCTTTCATTTGAGCAACTGGACTTTTATCCAAGTCCAGTGTGAAAAACAGAAATCAAATGTTTTAGTTAAAATAATAAAACATTTAAAGAAACATTACTGCATGAAAGATTTAACCAAAAAAAAAAAACCCAGTGTTAAAAGAAAATTGTTATTAAATTACCAAAAGTAAAACTACTCATTATGTGGGACGTTATATTATTGATACTTACACTTTTGTTCTACAGGTCAAATCTGGAAAGTAACTTGTAAATATAGATTTAATTGAAGACTCTCTAAATTATTTCCGAACACTTATTAGTGTCGGAAGTTTCCCCGGGGCAATAGAAGTACATTTTGACGCTCCTACCTCTGAAACACAGTGCCTATGAGTTGTTTCTGAGGTGTGTAGGCCCTCATCTCCATCAGGCAGCAGCCAAGACAGCAGGCATCCACCCTGAGGGGCCTTTCAAAATAAAAGACCTGCCGGCCTTGACAATCGAACCCCTGCAGGGAACAGGCTCGAGCTGGACCGCAACACTGGAGGCACACACAGGAACTCTCTGACAGATCAAAGACAATACACTGAACACATTATAAATCACACTTTATTCATATGAAATGCAAAGGATGTGCACAGTTGAGATATGTGAAGCTGAACATGGATCAGTACCTTCCACAGCCACAAACAACTGTGACTTGTGGCCTCCTGTGCTGATACTGTAGATCCTCCTGGGAACACATTGTGGACCTACAATGACGACACATTATTCTTCTAAACAGAAAAACATACTCACCGCAAGAATGACTTTTTACACACAAACACACAAAAGTAACCCCCCCCCCCTACTCACCTTGCAGCTCTGGTCTGGCAGTGATGTGTATTTGACTGACTGTTTCCAGCACAGACATGAAGTGTGATCCTGCTGCACCTCCAGGCTCCTCCACCCCTGGCACACCTTCTTTCCCTTGTGGCTGCAGGAATCCGTTTTCCATCATCCTCCCAGAAGCCAGACATGACAGCTGCCCATCAGATTTCCAGTCAGGAGGTGTTTGGGTGTGTTTGGGCCCAGGGGAGTGAGTGTGGCATTCACACGAAGGCCCACAGCGGTTCTGGAAAGCTTTGAAGATCATCTGGATGTGCTTCTCTCGCTCCAGTCGGCCGAAGGGAAGAGGCTGATTGGTCACCGCTGACATGGTGTAAAACTGAAAATATATGTTGCACCCATCAATAAAATATCAATGACAAGCAATCATACTGTGAGTATAAAATGTGGGATACTTTGATCACCTGTGAGTATAAAACAAGCATCAGTCGTCGCTAATTTCTTGTCTATGTTTGAATGTAATTAATTAGATACCAGAGTGTGTGAGACGAATAACCACAGTATTTTGAGTTACAGAAATAATTGTTGTATTTAAATTGTCCTCCAAGAGTTTGATGACTTTATGAATGTTAAAGCAAGAACATCATTGAAAAGTTGTAGTACAGAATGCGACCAAAAATAAAATGAAAGTCATGGTAAAGCATTTCTTGGAAAAGTCATGGTACAGTATCCCATAGAAATGAATGGTATTATGCACCATTTAAAAATCATAAACAAGTCCTATTTGTTAAATATTCATCAAAAGAAGTCGTTGTAAAGAAGGACACAAAAAGTTAGTAATATTTCTAAAGGTAAAACAGTTATCAGATTGGGGACCCTGGAACAACAACTTATGAAATGGGGGTCCATGGTATGTCATTAAAAAAGCCATAGTGTAGCATGTCATAAAAAACGTTATTCCAAAAAATAGTTCAGAAATAAACGTCTTAATATATCTTCTTTTTGAATACATAGTCCAAAAAATAATTCCGCATTTATTTTAGATCCAATCTGTGAAGGTTTACAAACTAATAATTAGAATTATCTCTTAAATTTACAAGAGAAAACTGAAGAAACCCAACTTTCCCCACCTCAGAAAGTTCCTTTAGCAACTTCAGACAGTTCTCTGACACCAAATTAAACGTCTTCCCCTCTGACAAAGGGATTTTATTACAGCAGCCAGCCTCAGCCTCTTCGTTATTCACATCACACACTCTCAGCTTTCACAGTTTGTCTCATTCTGCAGTTCTCAACAACAAAGTATTTAAGCCCAAGGGTAGAGTACAAGAGGTGCCAACATGGTTAACATCTTCTACAGTATTTAATACTAAACAGTATTTAAGAACATAAAAGATCACAACAGAGCACTAAAAGTCTCGTGCTTACCATCTGTGGTCGACCTCCGGGTTCCTAAAGACTATGACTGTGAGAAGGATGCGGCCAGACAAACATCCACAAGTCATGATCAGGAGGGGTGAATTACAAACCTGCTTACAGCCTCTGTGTGTTTGTGTGAATATTCATGTAGTAATGTTTGGCGTTGTGATGTGTGTGTATGTGTGTCTCCGGTCTCACCCCCTGACTCTGTTTCCATCCCAACCAGGCGGATCTGTCTTTTGTTGGGTTAGAAAGGCCCCGCTCAGCCATGTAATTGAAATCCTGCTTCCAGAGGTGGGGGGCTGTTCAGTGGGTCTGTGTTTTGGGATAGCCTGGGGGGTGTTAGCGCTCTATATTTGCTTCCACGGTGTTAAATAAATTATTAAGAAAAGACTGAGACTGAGCAATTCATTTATTACAGAAATACCTTTAATCAAAAAAACAAAAACATTTATTTTGCTGTTCATGAGCAATTCTCTCGTGTAGTTTATCTTGATGGCCTAAGATTTTATCACCATCAGGAAAAAATCTACACTTACATCAAACTATGTGCTGGTGACAGGGAGAGCAAATTAACAGCTCTTTATTTCCTTACACAGCTTTTTTTTGCCAAAAGTATTCTCAACCCCAAAAATATGTGACAGCTGAGACCAGTACTTTGCATCACCATCGATCATGCTAGCAGCCAGTGTGCAGTGGATCCTTATTCACCCTGAACAAGCATGTATTTGACTCGTGATGGTCCGAAAGACCCCAAATCTTCTCTATCATCTCTGTGTCCCCGTCATAAAGCGAAGGATCACTGACGGTCATTCTGGTTTTCTCCTGGTTCACCCCAGAAAGTTTACTCCCATCCCACTCTCAGTTAGATCAGTGAGGTTGTTTATTAGAGGGAGATACTTCTTAGGATCCCCGGGGAAAGGTGCAGAGGGGGGCTGGTTAAAGTGACCCATCAAGAAGATCCCAATTGTGCCGATAAAAAACACTGAGACCATGACAATAAAGCAGACCCTGTCGATCACCCGGGCGACCAGGAACCACTCTTCATTCTCCTGGAACAGGAAGAAAACTGGAGATTATCACTGATGTTGATTTAAACCTAAGAAGATCAGCAAATATTGAAACATAGAACTCACACTTTGGAAGTTGTTCTGTTGTCTTGTAGTCTCTGCTATGTGTTTGCAGGAGGCCACACACTGCTTCAGCTGTGGAGAGGCCTTTGCCAGGCTGGAACTGAGCTGCTCAGCTGTACCCTCCTCCAGCCCATCATCTGTGTACAAACACCAGATATTCATGACAGGGAGAACACACGTTCAGGTGCACTTTAAGGGAATACTTACTCCCAAAATTATCATTTGTATATTAATTCTTCAACCTCTTTTCCCTTGAATTCTTGGACAAAGCTTTTTATTTGCATGATTCCATGGTGAGCAAAGAATAAAAAAACTGCGAAAATTCCTCATGAACTAAAGTCAAAGAAGTGTGCTTTCAACAACAGCAAAACGATATCAAAACATGCAAGGAGTCCAGATGAAAAGCATCTGCAGAAAAGTGAGACTTTTATATAGTTTTAAGCAATAATGAATGTGTTTGGATAGTACTGAACCAACAACAAGGAAAAACTTTCATGATACACAAGTTTGTGAACTGATGTGTTTTAGTAAAACCCTCCCCGTGACTTTCCTCAATTCGTCAAGAATTGAATCCGTTTTATTGATTCTCTGTTCACCTTTGAGAAGTGATAAAACATTATTTTGAGTTAGGTGATCATAATTGTGAATGAAATATAATACTTACGTATCCTCTCTAACACTGACTTCATCAGTCCGTTTCTTTCTTTGAGTCTGGTAAACATGAGTTCAGATCGAGCTGTTTTGAAAACGTATTCCTCTGCCTTGCTGATGAGGTTCATGGAGCTGCGGCGTCGGCAGGGGACCAGGAACACGTTGTTCCTGTCTGTGACATGATTTTCACTGTTGCCAGTTTCTGAAGCATTATTGCCACTGTTTGGTGTCCAGGGTTGCATCTGCATCTTCAGCAGCCGAGGCAGGATGTTTAGGAAGATCTGAGGAGGACACAGGGCCAGAGGGTAATCCAGAGGCAAATACACCTGTTACACCTTCTTAACGGAAATTGCATTTAGAAAAGGGATGTTCTACACAGTCTTACCTTCCTGACTCTGTCTGTCATTTTGTGAGTGTTTGGGGTTCTCAGGGAAACGTTGAGGACTACAACACAGTTCATCACCACTGTGGTGGTCACTGACATCGCAAACATCAAATACCTGCAGTCAAAGGTTCATCAATCACATATTTTTCTCACTTCAGGTCAACTGTATATGAACTAAAACTCTTAGAGTGATCACACAAACTTACTTTCCAATGAGTGGCACTGCCTTCGAAGTCTCTGGAACCTTCTTGGCGATAAGGAAGAGGAACACAGTCTGGCCCAGAAGAGTGGCTACAGACATGGTGCACTTCTGACCCCCCGCTGCAAAACTCAAACCAATATTCAGTCAGAGTGGTAATCGAAACAGAAATGTGTAACCTAAAGGATCCAGTCTTGTCTTGTCTTGTCTAGCACATAAAACGTTGTAGAACATCTTGATAATGAGGGCTTTGAAAGTATTGATGAGGCTGTTATGTTGGAGGTCTGACTGACTATTGTTAGGCTTTTAGAAAGTTAAACAATGTTAGCAAACAGACCTTTGGCAGGTAAGTAGTACACCAGGAGACAGAGAGAGGAGAAGAGCACACAGGGAGCGATAATGTTAATGATGTAGAAGAGGGGCTTTCTCTGGATGATGAGGAAGAAGACCACCTCCTGGTACTCCAGCTCATCCTTGGTGTGCTGAGTGTTGATCAGTGTCTTAGCCGGCCTGTGTTTGATGGCCCACTCTCCATTCTCTAAAATCAAGTTAAGATGGAAGTAACACATTTTGCTTCACTTCAGGTAATCATTTTGATACGTTTTAATATAAACACTGTCTTTTAAACTCTTTTGGACCTGTAAATGCCTCTGGGTCAATGTCCACCCACTCCAGCGTGTGGTTGTCCTCCTCTTTTAGAACCAGTTTGATCTCGTTGGCACTGTACGTCTGGGAGCTGAACACAGGGAGAAGACATATGGTCTGTCCGACACCACAACAAACACAGCCATTTATTCACTTTTACAAGACAGCATGGTGAAAAGGGACCATGAATGAAGGAATCATTGTCCCTGGTTTGGACACTGTTGATTCTATTTAAATCACAAAGAGAAACCTGACACAAAGATCTGAACTGATGATCAAGAGTCTACACGATTAGAATTGAACCTGGTCATCAGCTAGTCTGTCGCTTTCATCACCTTTGGTTTAATTCATTATTTTCATTTAACAAATTACTTTAATTACATTTTCTTGAAACTTAACTTTACTTTGAAGCATTCTCTATAGGAGGGTATAACTCTAAACTAAATAAATCCCTATATTAAATCTTGTTAAAGGTTCTCGCTATAGGTTTTGCAATGTATTAAACTCTATATAAAGTATGTGTTTCCTTAAATTGTGCTGATGTAACATACAAATCTACTCTCTGGTTTCAAAAAGTTTAAATCTTATCGTACATTTTTCTAAATCAATGAAGATTTGGGGTAAACCTGAAGTGCTTTTTAATATTATAGTATCTAGTGTTTTGAAAATCATCAAATCCTGACAGTTGTTGTCTCTACTCACCGAAAGACCATGGTGCAATTCTGCCAGTCAAATGGAAAGTAGTTGACGGTGATGGCACAAGCACTGCGGTAGATGGCGGGAGGCAGCCAGTACACGCAGCCGTCGGGAGACACCAGAGCGTTGCAGTACAGAGCCACCTCGAACTGTCCATCCACACTGTGCACAGGTTAGAACAGAGGGAAACACATGAACACGCACGCAAGCACGCATGCACGCATCCCACACATACACACACACACACACACACACACACACACACACACACACACACACACACACACACACACACACACACACACACACACACACACACACACACACTGATTTTACATTGTGCATTTCCTATTTATACAGGCAGAAGTCAAATTTAAAGATGCACTACTACAAAATACTTGTGCCTAAATAAGTGTCTGATGGAGTAAAACACTTCACTGTCCAGAGGAAACAAAAACAAACTTTCTTTGATTTCTTAAACATTGTCTTTCTTACAGTTAGCTCATCATGTACCAGGAGGAGTCAATGCATTGATATAACACATCTTTTTTTTAATCTGCCCCTATAGTTTGTATCACTGAGTTATGTAACTTTTAAATGACTGTGTTTAGAACAAAAAAAAGAACAAAATTTCCTTGAAATTAAAAAAATAACTTGTCTGTATGTTACGCTATGTTTGCTTTCAAAGCTTTTATACTCATTGTTACACAGCAACACTAATGACGTCTTATAAGATAGCTCTTCTGAGCTGCAGCTTAAGTTTTATAAACTACTGAATGCCTGAGAAAATATGTTTTCATAAATGTGTGACTGATTAGTTGCCTGAGTCCAAAATTTCACACGCACTTATTCTCCAGTATGACGTCTGGCAGCCAGATGCTCTTGGAGGGCATCCGCAGCTCAGAGGTGATGTTACCATACAGCGCTGACCTGGGCAGTTGGTCCCATCTGAGCCTGTAGTCACACCATTGCTACAACAGAGATACAGCGGGTTTGACATCATTGCAAAGCAGGTAAAAAGAATCCAGCAGGTGAAGTGTGTGTAAGGGTACCATTTCTATCCAGACGCTTGTTGTCAGGGCCTCCTCCTTTTCATTCTGAGAGGAGATAGGGGTTAGTACATAATGTTACCAATAATGCTCAAATAACCATGGGCACCAATCGAAGACACTAGACTGAACTTCACTCACCAGAGAGATGAGGTTGGTGAGAGTCATTTTGATGTTGACCTGAGTGATGTCCCCACTGTTCTCCATTGGGCGGATGTTCTTGTTGTAGCCCTTCATCAAATCCATGAAAAGTTCCCCTTCAAGGTTGACCGCTGATGCTACAACATATGAGAGACAAGTGATAGCAAAGGGACTAAATCAAAGAGTGCTCCATTAATGACATATTCTGTCTTCAGTCTCAGTTTGACATTAAAAAGCCTGTGAAAACAGAGGCATGTCTCCTGTGGCTCTGGAGGGAGCGTTGCAAAGATTGTCTTATTATTGTCAGCATGGTAATCTCAGTTTGGGCTGATGAAAAAGATGGAAACTTCTGAAGTAATGGAGACAAAACTCAGAGAGACACAGGAGACCTGGAACTTGATGGCGAACACTGAAGGTTTATTTGAAGTTACGGCCGGAGAATTGACAAGACATTTGCTGCAGCCAAGAGTTGACACAGCGGTTGCCAAACCAATTCTGAAGAACTCTACTGCAGTCCAAGGTTTTAACTAGTTCAGAATGGACAATCAACATTCTTCATAAACAAGTATGGACACTATATCTAACTAAAGCTGTCGTCCCTGGGAAAGTATGTGCGCCTAGGAGCACATGACAAGGAGCCCAGGCTGATCCTCTTTAATGGAGATACAGCACACCAAGCTGTTAGCCTTTGCTAGAAAAGAAGACACAGAGGAAGAAAACAATGATGAACTGTGTCAAAGGTTACCTACACTAAGCCAAACATTCCCTTATAGGTAAGAAACTGGAACCTGCATAAAGTTTACTACAATGTACTGTAGAGCAAACCCACACAGTATGAATATGGTCCAGCACTATGAATGAAGTCTGATTTTGCAACTTTGTTTACATGCCTTGCCAAATAATGAATTACATTTGGGTTAAAATGCTTTACGTCACAGGTAAATTGTTTTTCCTTACTGAACCTGTGCCAGTTTAGCAAAAAGTGACATTTAGTTTACTGCAACCTCTGTAATAACATTTGGCCAAGAGTTAAGTACCACATTTTGTTGATTGTGAAAATGCAAATATAACGATTAATAGGAAGCGCTGTATTTGAACTGCTCCTTAATGTTTAAATTAACTTGAATGTTATTACAGTTTGACAACGCAATATTAAAGGCAAATAAGGTACCTTCATTAAGCTTGTGACACCTTTTGAGAAATTGATGTTGCACTAAACAACATGCACTTCTATGTAACCCTATGCAGATCCAGATAAACAAAGTAACAAGATGCTGTATAACTTTTCCTAAATCTGGCAGCAGGTTGATCAGCCTACCTGTGGCAGAAATCATGAACACCCTCACAAAGAGTGACAGGGAGAGCGGAGGTCCAGAATCCATTAGTGTTTGTGCTGCGCTGTCCGAGACAAAGCAATGACCACTAATCTGATACCCACACACACTACTCAATGGGGTAACTGGCACTCAAACTGTGTGTGTGTCTGTGTCTAAATCTGTGTGTGTGTTTCCCAGCAGAAGTCAGGGCTGATGGGGTGGGTGGAGGTTTGGACGAATGGTTGGGGGTTGATGGGGGAGTTGATGATTGTTAGGGTTAAATTCAAGAGTTTATTTCTAGGTCTGCATAGCCAGCTGTCACAATGCTCACACACACACACACACACACACACACACACACACACACACACACACACACACACACACACACACACACACACACACACACACACACACACACACACACACACACACACACACACACACACACACACACACACGCGCACATCCTTTGTACAGTATTGTACTCTGCTTGGCAGCCCTACAGTATTAAGGTACACCATCAAATCACAAGTTGTAACCCTGTTCAGTGCACCTGGCTGTTGTCATTCAGGCATCCAAATGTACAAAGTAACTCATGGAAACTGTGAGGGTAAATTTAGTACATCAGTGATCAATACAAAAATGTCGCTTTTTTCCACCAGAAACTTTGGTTGAATGTGTTTTCTGTGAAATGAAATGAAAGGACCACAGACAGAAAGATTAGATGCATGTGTGTCTGCGAGCCAGACATTTAAAAAGCAGTATAGAGGACAAGAGAACAGGTGATACATCTATTCTTTTCACAGCACTCCCTCTGTGATGATGACTGCCCAGGATCTGTTTCATTACAGTGTGTGTCTGTGTCACAAAAATAGTTGTTACCGGCATGATTTTGCACACTTCCCACGCACACATAAACACACCAGTTGATGTGTTGCAACAGGAGTATGAGTGTTTATTCAGCTGTTCCACTTATTTCCCTGTATATCCCTTTTAGCATTTGGCAGAAAATTACCAGAGATTAGTTGTGAAGGTACTTTTGTTCGGCTCATTTAGCCAATCATCACAGCTGTCAACATTGGCTGAGTCTTGGAAACCACTTTGACAGTGGGACAAAACTCAACACAGCAAACACACAGGGCTTGTCTATGCTTCAAAGGTGTCACTTCCTTAAGTAACAGTTGTCTTTACTTGAAATGCTCGGACTCATAACAGACATTACGAGACTTTAAAGGTCAGCCTAGTTCTGCGTCCAGTTGCAATTCCCCGTCTGGGAAATCAGCAGTGAAGACAGGGAGGAGGTGAGAGGGTGCTGGTCGCTGGCAGCTGCAGTGTTGATTGGAAAGCTTACCCTTAAAGGGTTGAAGAATTGAAGTCAATCTTGGGTCACGACAGTAACCAATCAGCTGCGACACCTGTCTCTCAAGAGTGTGTTTGCGTGTCAGCGGAAATGCCGTACACAGCGGTGATATACCACAGGATTAGCAGCATTGCTGTCAGCTTATTTGAATGTTTCCCATCTAACGATCAACACTCAACACAACATGCCATAGCAATAACAATTTTATTTATATATGGATTTTTTTTACAAAAATACAAATGCTTTTCTCTATACAAATAAATATAGTAAGAATCAGGTATGAATACAAATAATATTTACAGTCTGTGTGCTTCACAAGAGGCTCAACCTTTGCAAAAGACAATATGAATAACTTATCACTTTGTACAGATTTATAAGTTAAACAAGGCTGCATCTCCGACCACATACAAAAATCCTGTGGCATGACGGGTGGGCGACAGTGGGATTGATACATTCAAGGTTGTGTTTTCATTTAGAGCCAGGCTCTGAGAGAGGGAAACAAATCAATGCTTTTTCACATAAGACAGAAGAAAGAATAAAGTTTGAGTGAGTGTGCGTTTCTGTGCGTCTCTCTGTCTCATGACGAGGCTTTTCTGGTGCAAATAGTTCTCTGAGTCTTTGTGCTTTCATCGTCATCTCAAGTTTTGAGTGCCTCCAGTGCTACAGAGATTATCCTTGGCACACTGCGGTAAAACGACTCGTTCTCTAGACCCACAAGGCTGTAGAAGGTCAAAGGTCGTCCGCCCACTACTGCTCTGACCCGCGCCTGGTAAAGTCCTCGATCATTCTTGGAGCTCAGATCAACTAACACCTGAACAAAAAAGAGACCCAAAGCAAGGGGAGAAAGAAAAAAGGCGTAAATGAGCAACAATTCTCTTCCTTATTCACTTCTGTTAATTTTGCAATCTTAAATTATAATTTACCTCTTGGAAGCTCATGCGTAGGTTTTTGCTTGGGATGCTCAAGACCCAGCTGTAGGAGTCTCTGACCTGGCTGACATGCTGTGATGTCTCTCTGACTCCGGGGCAAACTGCAGGAACAAACGAATACATTCGGTTTGAGAAAAAAAACTACTTCCCAACAACATTTATTACACACATTATATTATGAAGGTATTTAATGGAGGTCAGAACTGAGTGCGACACATACTTTTCCCACTGGCCCCAGGTATCTGCCTCTTGCGAAGAAGGCTTCGGTATATTCTGTGCAGACTTCGAGTCTTTACTGCTTGCACAGCTTGTCTGGGGTCATCGGTGGTCTCTGAGCGAGGAACACCTTCAGTGACCGTCTGAACGACAGACGTTGACTGCACAGGAAGCAGTAACGCTGAAGGTTTTAATTCTGTTCCGTCAACATTCTCAACAAAAGTAAAATCCTCTGAAGTGACGCTCCAGTTTACATCAGAAGCAGAGTCTCTATCTGGGAATGTTACACTTTGTGACTCATTTTCTGTCACAGCTTCATCTTGTGTCCTTACTTTCTTAATCTCATTCATCAGGGCTGTTAGAAGAGACCAAGGTTTCTGGGATTCATGTGAGGATGAATCGGGACTGTTGGGAGACTCCTCCTGGAGGTAGACTGTGTCCATGGACAGGATGGGAGGAGCAGCTCTGGATTCCAATTTTGAGCGCTGAGCTGAGATAAAAGATTGAAATTCTGCCTCCAGCTGATGTACAGAGGAATCCTCTGTCTGGAGAGGACGAGTAAAAAAAAAAGATAGATGATGATGATGATGTTAAGCTTCAAATTCATCTCAGAAACATAATTAATTGCCATGTCTCATCAATAGTATCCTACATTTCCCAAATTGCCTTTGAAAGTAACTGTCAGAGTTGATTTTATTTAATGAAACCTCCCTGTTGAATGATCATATATTGTATATTGATATTGCAAAGATTCATACTCAATAAAAAATAAAATTGACCTCTTAACTGATTGAGATGATTGAATAAAAGGTTGTACATAACTGAATAATATTTCCAAAGTATGTGATGTTTTTAGATTTTCTTTTACATTTACAGGTTTACTGAAGTTTTCGAATGAAGCTTCGAATGTTAAAACCGATAAAATCTACAAAAGTAAAACACATATAATATATCTGTATCTTAAACTGGGCAGAACTGCCAGGTTTAAACTGAATACATAGACCTATAGTCTGCCTGTTAATACCTGTAAGAAAAGGTTGTTCTCTTGTCTTTTTGGTGTGGAGATGTCTGTTGTTTTGTCATTTTGTTGTTTGTCCAGATCCTCAGCTATATTTCGCAGATATTTCTCCCAGTCGTCCACTGAGGGTCCCACCTCTCTGAATAAGGATGGAGGAACTGGAGACAGACCCTGCTGCATTGGCACCACAGCTCCACCTAGCTGTTCTGCAAGTAATAAAAAACATGTTAGAAACCTGACTAACAACCAATTTCATATTATACCAAGGCACTTGAGAGAGAAATGTGTACAGTAGTATATGCATGGCTTCCTATAAGTTACCTATACATTTTAAGTACCTTTAATCTGTGTGAGACCGTGGCTCAGGGCCAGGTCCCTTCTTTCTCTGGTGTGAATGAAGGCGGTGCTGTAGATGTGCTCCACCAGCTGAGGAAGAGTCTGGGTAAAGAAGGTCAAGTCGACTTTGTCCCGAATGTAGTCTTCTGCCCTCTGGAGCAAGTCTAGCAGGGTTTGTATGAACGAACGCAACTCTGGATGAAAGGGAGGGAACAGATAAGAAAATTCAAAATCTGAGCAACATCAATAATAACTGGTCTGTTTATCCATCCAGCTGAGATTTTAAATTAGGGCACTTACGACATTTCTTAAAGCGGGTGAGGCACTTGTCCTCTGCCATTCGGCTGCAGGCGCTGGCTGACTGACCGGGGGGGCAGGTCAGGGTGTAGAAACGACAGATAGAGCTGAACTCTGACCGCTGCTCCTCCTCCGTCATTTCTGTTGTCTTCAGAAGCTCCTGGCAGGTCGGCTCCCTGCTTCCAAATGACTCTAAAAAAAATGGAAACATAGATTGTAGTTTTGTAAATTAATGACGTATTTTAATATTTAGACATATGCTGCAAGTAAATATTTTAGCTTCCGTGGTGTTTTATAGTTGCATGACACTCACTGTGTATCTCAGCCTGAATCCAGTCAGAGAAGGCAGACACCCGAGTGTAGACTCCAGGCTTGCCCTTCTCCCCACAGCCGTCTCCCCAGGAGGTAATGCCGTAGAGCTGGAACCGACCTGAAATGCGGTCCTGGTAGATCAGGGGGCCTCCAGAATCACCCTACAGATGAAAGAAAAAACCCCAAAGCGTTATAGAAAATGATTGGTGTTGCTGAAACACATCAACAAACAGAAAGGGTCTTAAGACCTATGCACTGTTTTAAAGGTATGTCAATTCAGTCACTAAAGGGAACTCCCAACTTTAACCTGAAAGATCAGATAAGATATGTTGTTCTGCCCACCTGACATGAGTCTATTCCTCCGGAGAGGTAGCCAGCACACAGCATAGTATTGGTGACCAGTTCTTTGCCAAGGGCGCTCTTACAGGTGCTCTGAGGCAGCAGAGGCACCTTGGCCTCCATCACCACATCAGCAGATGGACCGTCTGTAAAGAAACACACAGAAAGGCACCACGTTATATAATAAATATTGATAGGTTTCAATATGCAACAGCACTTTAAGAAAACTACAAGTCATTTAAACTGAAAACTAAGCTATAAACATCATGAACTTTGGCCTTACTCACCCTCATAGAGGGAGCCCCAGCCTGCCACCAGACATGGACTGCCAGTAGGGGGCTCCATGCCGGAGGGGAGACACACCGGTGTGACCCGACCAGACAGGACTACTGGGGATGTGAGCTCCACCAAGGCTATATCGTTGTTAAAGGTCTTTGGATTGAACTGTGGGAGGTGAAGAAAGATTGATTGATTGTATAAATGACAGAATGATTGATCTGAATGTTTAATAGTTTGACCAAGGAGGTGTGATGGTAGAAATAATACTCTATTAGGCCTCTAATGTATCTTCACTTTGGATGATTACCTTAGGATGAGGGATGATGCGGTTCACTTTGAGAACCTGCTCATCAGGATCCGTGTTTGTGATGTCAAACTCCCCCACCACTGCAGTCCAGTAGCTCTCACTCCGGCTGCTACAGAGGTCAAAACAATAAGAGAACGTGAGAGAGGGATATACACTTTAATGAACTCCAATAAAAATATCTTATTATAGTTGCAGAAAAACAGTGATGCACACTAACCCAGCAAAACAGTGAGCTGCAGTGACCACCCAGGAGCTGTCCACCAGCACCCCCCCACACATCAGGCCACCATCTAGCTGGAGGTTGACCAGCCAGGGCCAGCTGCCTGGAGGAGCAGGCGAGCCGCCCACGATCCGGGAGCGAGGCTGTGTGATGTTTTGCACCGGGGACGACCTCTGACCACACACTGCTGCTGGGACAGTGAGAAACAGATGGTCAAAACTGAAGCAAAATCTGCTTTTTATAAAGGAACATTAAGTTATTTTGCAGTTAAGCCTCACACTTTTCATAGACAGAGATAATCTGTATGAATACGTGGATGATGTATCCCCTCACCCTGTGCATGCGTCTGTGTAGCAGGCTCCAGGTTCTGCATGGTGTTAAGCAGGCTGCACTGGAGGACACGGGCGCTGCAACTCTCCCCCATGATCCTAATGCAGCTCTCTTTGTCTAGTTCACCAGGTGGGCAGCGGTGCTGGTAGTATGCACAGGCCTGGCTAAGAGCCCAACTCCGCTCAGCTTCATCTTGAAGCTTCTGTGCCTTACTGATGACATCACAGCTGGGCTCTAAAAGGGCATTGGCAGGAGACACTGTTGGGGCGAGAAGGAGCGTTACGGGGTTACTAAGAAATCATTCAATGGTCAAACATGACTCAATATGCTCAGTGATTATAAGGGGACGCAAGAGTAATATTTTACTTACAACAGGACCCAGACAACTGTCCACAGTCCTGAAACAAACAGGGAACACAGCCTCTGCAGCCTGCTTCCGCCCGACTTCTCTCAGATGATGCACGGTCGAGAGTGGACAGGGCACTAGTCATGGCCGCTTCGAGAACCACAGTGCCTCGATCAGAGAGAGCTGCAGGAGAGGACAGGACGACAGAGAAAGAAAGAACAACATGTGAGACAAGCTGGGGGAAAGGAGGTGAAGTATGGCCATCTACATGGTTAACTGCAGACCAGCTTTTGCTGTGGGAACATTGTGTGTCTATGTGAGCATTAGTATAAAGTGGTGCCGCTTTCTGGTATGTGTGTGAGCACCCCCCTTTTTCTCATGCTGCTCTTTGAGCTCATTGGCAGCGTGTTAGGGAAGCTAGCTCACGCTCAGCGCGCTGGTGAGGATTCAGCAGACTCACATCAATCGGGCCGCCGACCCTGCAGCCCCCCTCTGTGCCGCACCACATCACAGGGTAGGCCACTGACAACAACAATGCTGATTGAAGACTTAATTAGAAGGCCAGGGCTGAGCTGGCAGAGACTGGCGAGCAGGGACAGGCCCTAGGGGCACGGGCTGGCAGCCCCGGGGCGGCAGGGACCCCGAGTCCCTTGTTCTAAACACTCTAAACACACAGTGCCATCACCAGCCGTTTGTATGAAGGCTCTGCTGTACTCAGCATTTCAACCAGAGAAGGCCAGAGGTGCCCCACCAATGTGCTTTACTGCAGGATAAAAGTATTCATGCATAACTTTTATAAAAGCCTGACAGAGTAAGTGCAGAATGAGATACAAATACAAATGTAGACTAAAGACATAAAAACAAGACTGATGATATTTCTGTTCCTTGCTGCTTGAAGACAGTTTATTATGAGCGGAAAGACACAGTCTACTTTAGGGTTACTAAGGTAAGACACCTGCTGCTCATCAGAAAAACACTAAACCATAAAAACATTGTTAAATAATGTCAGCAGTAATTCAATTTAAATACCAGAGATGGCTGATAGCAAAACACAACATTCACTAACACTGTATGTCAGTTGTAGTATTAAGCTATTTTATAGATATCGTATGTATCAATAAGTTTTGCCTGCTTAACTCCTAGAGAGATATAATGCTTAACTAGTGTTTAGTTTGGCTCTCAACATTATTGAAAGCCCCGCGGACACAAATAGTATGTACACTATAATCACTGACAGGTGCTGTTGTCACTACTCTTAAAATAAACAGCAACATTTGAGAGACACTTTACCTTTGAGAGCACTCTGAGGCATCCTGTACACCTCTCGACCTGCCGGGGCTCCCAGCAAGCAGTCGAGTCCCATCAGCAGCAGCGATATGAGCAGCAGCATGGTGTCAGAGCATCAGACCTCCACTCCACAGTGACAACAAGCAGACAGACAGGAGACACGCGGGAAGAGCGAAGAGGATGCAGAGGTGCTGGAGGTGAGGCGAAACTGCAGGGTTTCCAGGTTCCTATTTTGAGGTTTCTCTTTGCAATCCTTAACTGTCTCCCTCCTCCTGACTCTTTGGACTCTCTCCCACACTGTGGTGCAGGGCATCTGTCTGCAAGTTTACTTAGAGGAACAATAGGTGCCTGGAGTGGTCCCTGGTATATATAGAGTCCCCAGTGGAACACCAGAAAGAGGGAGGGGGGATAGGATAGGAAAGAGAGGGAGAGGGAGGGAGGAGGGAGAAATGCTCCCATGGCCAATACACAAACAGATGAATTCATTAAGACTGTGACAGCAAATCGGGTGCAACTTGCCAAGGCTGGACATTACAAAGAGGTTTGGTTCTATGAAAAGAGACAGAGGGAGGGAGAGAGAGATGCAGATAGGGAGGGGGGAAAAAGGGAAGGCAGAGTGACTGGCTGGGCGGCAGGAAAGGGGGTGTTGTTTGAATTAATTAATGTGAGAGGAAGAGGGAGAAAGATATGCAGATAAGGATATGGGCTGATGTGACACTGGGGTGGAGGATTGTAGAACAAGAGAGAGGAGTCTGTGAGCGTCTGAAGTGAAGAGTCACAGGGAAAAGAGGGAGGTTGAGTGACAGAGTGTGAGAGAGCGGGAGAGAGGGAGAGGGAAGTGTCTGCCATTCTGTATGCCGCTCAAAGAGGGCTTTGTCTCCGGCGTCCCTCTGAGGATGCCCACATCAAAGCCGTCCCCCGGGCATCACTTGGCTGCCACCTCCATTGATCACTTACAGTCTTTTATCCCCCCCATTAAAATATTGTCAGTTCACATCACTTTTGTCTTTCTCTGCTGAACTCTGCTTTTGTTACATAAATATACTTTTTTAAAATTGCGTATGAATATGATGTATTTTTTAAGTCTAAAAGAACAATCAATTTCGAACATCAATTTAGCGCCATGTATTGTTGACTTTTTGTCTTTGTCCTGTCACTGCAACTGCTGGTGCTCAAGTAAAACTGACGATGCGATTCTCAGACAAAATGTTCATATTATCCTTTAGAATAAAAACAGGCATTTCACAAGAAGTGAAAATGACTGAGAACTCGTGCCATGGCGGTATGTTTGTAAATCTCTACATCTGAAAACAACTGTGGTAATTACTGTAGCTTGTCATCTTTTCAAAGCTCAAACAATAACATTAAGTACATCTTCCACTATAACAACTCAAAGGATTTGTCAAGCATAATATGACAACATCCAGAACCATAACCCTGGATTTCTTATCATATTCGGGCCATTCTGCATCAAAGAATATTTGGTGATTTTTTATTTTAACACTGGCTTCAGAGTGTTCTGGAGGATGCAGGATGTGCCAGTATGTAATCTGTCAGAATCAGATATATGCAGGTTAGCTTTGTCCAGACAAACTTTCTCAATATAGCGCTGTAAATCAAATGATCTAATATACATACAAGAAAGTATATACAATATAATACAAGAAAACATTCCACACATCCACACCACAGAAGCAAGGTGTAATTTTCTTATTATCAAATTATGATGCAGTTCACAGCATATTAGGGTTACAGTTTTCCACAGAGGATGGTTGAAATCTCTGCAGAGAGAAAATCCTAATATAACACTGATATAAACAAAATGTTCTCTACATTAACAGGCAACAGACAGTGACATGATCACAGTCTACATGGACACAGAAAGACGTCTGTGCCGACCAGTCTCCCAAACGAGAAGCACAAATTGGAGTCAACTTGGAGCCAACTAACTGGCTGAATGATAAAAAGAGAGGCGGCTGAATCTAGCAGGGCATTATCAAAGAGAGCCGTGCACTGCTGCCACACTGACAACATACAGTACGTGTTAGAGAGTGTGTTACTCAGTGTGTTACAGAGTGTTGATGTTTCACACAAAGTTTGTGCTGCTCACACAAATGTTTGATGGGGAAAAAACTGCAGGCAACTGATGCAAGGAGAAGAAACAAAAACAAGATTCAGAGCAAGAAAAAATATGATGAGGAGTCAAAAGGTAGAAAAATGACATGTCTTCCTTTTGAAACCGTGCTTTCAGACATTAGTTAGTGTGTGTGTGTATGTTTTGTTGTGTGCATTGTGCCCCAGCCCCCTCTATGCACCCGTGCGGCACAATGGCCCTGAGATCTGAGAGCAGGATCAGGCGGAGCGGAGCGGGAACGGCATGGGACAAACGGGCGGCACTCTTTCATTTCTTTGCTCCCTCAATCTGTTTGCCTTTGATGTCCTTTGATTAATTTGCCTTCTGCTCACTCTTCCTTCATCTATCCACCAAGCATGGAGCATTCTGTCCTCCTTTCTCCTCCGCCTGCCTGCTCCTATCTCCACCAACAGTGATGTTGTAACTTATACAACAATAAAATACTCAATAATATAATCAATTTGGTTTGTTTTAGTAGTTAGGAGTTGTCTTCATTTTAAGAAAGACACTCAACTATACATTGTCTCTTATGTTATAACAGTTTTTTTGACAAGTTGCTTGGGAAGATAGGATTGTAAGCAACAAGGTTTGTAAAATCATGTGAGAAGAGGGTTTTCGTTTTTCATGGCTGCAGAAAATCATGTTAATGCACAATCATCTGCTGAACCGTCCAGAAGTGATTCATTGCAGGATGCACATGCTCCTCCCTGACTGGCTGCTTGAGCAGGTTATATTTAAAAAAATGCTCAGCATAAAATCACACCACAATGAGAACCTTAACAACAATCGTGTTGAATAACACCCAGGTATTGTGTTCAGTTATGAAACCATTTCTCCTATTGTCTCAGGCAGAAAACAATTGAAATCTAGGTCAGTGGGGTACGCAACGGAGAAAGGTTCCCAACATTTCAACACAGACAGAGACTTAAAGCCCTGACAATAGTCAAGCAGAATCAGCTCGTCTGCACAGGCCTGTATTGGGTCATTGTTAGACATGTTGTTAATTAGATCTATTATGACCTCAACAATCACATTAACTGCCATTAAATGCACATTAACCGCAAACTGTTCAATAATGATATATTCCCTTTATCTATTTAAAGTGAGTGAAAATCATATGGCTGATTAAGTTTGTATGGAAACATGGCTCAGATTTGATATGTTATATTAATAATAACACTACACATGACCTTTGTATTATCACACAATGACAAATTTGTATTTAATAAAAGCTTTTGATGAAATGTAATTAATGGTTGCATTAAATTAAATGCAATTTAATGTTTCATCATTTAATTACGATCAATTTTGGTTTTGCTTATCAACTATTTTTTCTGTATAAAACTAAAGATCCTCTCTCTCCTCAATCCAGCCATAACATGGGGTCGGCCCCCTTCCCCCAATAAAGCTTTGCTTGTCAGTGATACTGGGGGGCTGTTTCTTTGACATTTGAGGGCTTAAAACTTGCCCTTAATCCTGTGATATGACCTCCCATCGTTTGCTTTTTTCACACTTTGATTGGTAGATGTGGATGTACTATACCTGCAGGTGAGGCGAAACAGGTTTTGCTGTCCATCTCAATTTGATGCAGCAAATTGTGTGCAGAAGTATTTGCACCTAAAGAAAAAATTAAAAACAGATTGAGCAAACGATGTGTTTGTTGTATACAGTTGCACTTTATAGCAGGGCTGCAGAACACAAATATATACTACAACAACCAATGTTATATTATTGAATAATGTGCTGGATCATTTAAAATGTCAAAAAAACAATGTATAGGCTATCCAAGTTTCTCAAAGTCTAATGGTATGCCATATACTGATTGCCCTTGGAAAACCCAGACATATTCAGATAAATACGATATAAAACTACTATGAAAAACGACTTAACTATCAGAATAGATGCCGATAATTTTTCGGCCGATTGAATAATCTGTTTGTCAATTTATCATTGTGTCTGTAATAATCTGCGCAACAATTGAACCAAGGTTAAAAAACAACAACAATTCGGTCCAATCTACCACAGTATGTCCATTTGTTGTTTTTACCTTCTCATCTTCCATGGGCATACAACAACCAGCTCAACGCTGACTAGCTCCAATCGATATTGTTCATTATTAGTATTAAGTATGGGACAAACTGGGAATGGAGAATGTGTCAGTCAGGGTGTATGCAAGCAAAGAAAGAAATACATGTAAGTACAGTTACTAGATATAATTCATATTTGTTTATTGGTGGGTGCTAATGAAAACAAAGCTCTACCCTTACAGCCAAGTTGACAATGAAAGGTGTTCAGCTTTTTGAAAACTGCAAATAACATAAAACAGTCCTGGTCTAACACAGGTAACTGCAGATTGCGAACAGAGAGAATATGAAAATTGTTGGAGCACCAGAAAGCTGAAAAGGAAAAACAGAAACATCTACTAAATGATTGCAGTCCACTGCTGACATGGACCAGCTGACTTGAAAAGGCTGACATCTAGTGTCACAATATTGAAACTTCTCTCAGCCCAGTCTGACAGAGTTGCTTAAACTGCAATGTTCTGCATGATATTATGTTACATATAAAAGAAAAATAACTAAAATAAAATAAGAGGTGTCATATATTTGTCCAGTGTTGTAATATAATCCAATTAATGTTGTAATACAAATGTGCATTGATTTGGATTCACTGGCTCGCTAGACTGGGATAGCTACATGTTTTCTGTTGATTATTGTTAAATCAACTCACGAAACATCAGGTATTAAAAAGGTGTGACACATAACACGCGTCTGATATAGTATTTAAGCAAGAGCAAACCGTATGTGAATTTACCGTCTTCTGAATGCTGAACGTCTGTGGAACTGGAGGGAGAAGATGCCGCTGGATCCGGAGTGAATGTCTGTTGAAGATTCAACTTAAAACGAACTCCACCGCGGCAAGCGTGACAATCGACTAACTAACTACGCTAGGAAGCCAGCTAACCTTAGCTAACTTAAAATGGGGGTGCACCCTCTATTCCGACATCCCCTATAACGACATGCCCCTTTTCCGACATACCCCTCTAACGACATACCCCTATTACGACATACCCCTATTACGACATGCCTCTATTCCGACACAATTTTATTACCGCCATTCCGACAGTCTACCTAGGCGCGTCGGGGCATCGTCTTTCTTTCATTTTTGTTTGTGTGTCTTTTGAACATATACTTCTTTAAACATATTCAGTTAATTTTGTATAATAAAATATAGCCTATTGTTGTAATGGATGCACTGACTGGTTGGCACTCAATTTCGTTGTTGTCCGATCGCCCTGCATCCGATCTGCAAGGGTCGCTCAAAGAAAATTAAAGCTATGTCGGAATGGCGGAATGTTTGAAAAAAAAGTAAAGTGCGCCAACTCCGACAATTAGACGTCAATGTCGGATTAGAGGTATGTCGGAATAGCAGCATGTAACCACTTAAAATGGTCTCACCCCGATCATCCACATTCCACACAGATGGTCTCGTTACTTAATTTGAAGACTTCAAATTGTTCCAAAACCACTTATCATTACAATATTAAGTAGCCTTCTTTAGGTGAGAAGTCTTTGTAACAGGTAGAGCAAACGAGTTTTAGCCAGCAGAGGTAACCATAGCCAATTTCAAATAACCGTAAAGTCTGCCTGATTGAGTGACACATATACAAATGCCAATTTAACGGCATTATTCGCCCACAATATTACATAAATAGCACTTATCGATAGTAGCCTATACATGCGAAATTTTGCATTTTACCAGAGACACTCACAAAAGTGAGAAATGAGATTGATAGATAGCATTAGAGAAAAGGAAAGTCAGGCCACGTGGAGGCAGCATGGGACACAAATTGAAAATGTTTGCTTCTCTCGCTCTCTCTCTCTCTCTCTTTCTCTCTCTTTCTCTCTCTCTCTCTCTCTCTCTCTCTCTCTCACACACACACACAGACTCACACACACGCACGTGGGCACGCACACACACACGAACCTAGTTGCCATAATCTGATGATATGTATTTCTTTACTTCATTTTCATCAATTCAATCTATTCAATGTGTAAGACTTGTTATATTAAGAAAATGCACAATGTATTATGATACAATAGTATAGCTCAAGGCAAAATAACCATCAAAACAAACAGCAGAGTGCTTCCTGCTGAAATATCAAAAGGAGGTATTCCTCTATTCTTTCTGACCCCCAATGTCCTTTTCACTCTATCTCTCTGTCTTTGTCTGTTCTCTTTGTTTTACACACACACACACACACACACACACACACACACACATACACACACACACACACACACACACACACACACACACACACACACACACACACACACACACACACACACACACACACACACAAGCAATTTGTGAAATAATAAGGGAAAATATCAGAAAAAATTATGAAGAAAAATCTTGTGTCCTTGGCTCTCACTTTTATGTGTGTTATACATTGTGTAATTACACAGCAATTCACCCATTATGGGTAACTTGATTAATTCAAAAGTAATATTTTAATAATGGCTATTCTTTTGTTACTCCTTCTAGTACTTACACCAGTACAAATAAAGAAGGCTTGTTATTTTTGTTTGAGTGTTAACAAACTGTTAAGCTACACAGCATTTCCAGCATTTTTTTCATAAATAAAGAAAAATGTAATTAGATTTTAGCACTAAAATATTTCATGGATTTATAAACTTCTGTGTAACATTTAGAACTGTCAGTCATCATTGCAAACATAGCAAAAACAAATACATATGAACATCACACCAAAGTTGTTAATATCATATCTCTCAATCACTTGTCTGTCTATACATTTATTTATAATTTTTCTAGTTTGTAGTGTTGGACCGATTAAACTGGGAAACCAAAGACAAAAAGCTACTGCTGCTTTGGTCTACCTACCCTTGCCTGCTGCTGCTGTCTGACTGACCTGTTGGGAGCGGCAGAACCCCCCCCTCTGGCCAAGCCATTAGCCATGAATAATGGTGCTGCTACCATCACAGCCAATTGTCTGGATGAAAAGCAGACTCTGCTTCACTTACCGTTGTGTGTTAGCTTGTGACCAAACAGCAGGTTCAGGATCATAGTTTCTGATCAGCTCTGTGGTGCAGGTCAGAGCAGGTAAGCAGGCAGATAACATTTCACTTAACAGGAAATCTTGGTACAGCAGAGAGATGTCCAGGTCTTCTGAAAGGGACATTTTAATTATTATTATACTGATTGCCCGATACTGAAAATCAAGTTGTTACAAATCTAACAGTGCTTGCAGAGGATATCAACATTCTGATAGTGTTTGTACTATAATTGTAGCATCATATTTCTGAATATTCTTATAGGGCAACTGGTGGATTTGTGAGAAGGAGAGCCAGGGAGAGAGAGGGAAAGGAGAGAGCAGTATCTGTTACCAGGAAAACTCCTACCGTTGTGTCACTGGGAAACCTGCGGGCAGATGTGATGCTGGAGTGATGCAGACACTGGACACAGGGGCAGATTGTCAGACACTGCGCTGAACACTACAGTAAGTGCTCCTGCTTGATTAATTTATCCGTGATCCAGAGCTTTTAACTGACAGAAAGGACTGCAGTGTTGCCCAGAGCTAACTCTTGGCCAGCTTTGCCTCTGCAAACACCCAGACCACATTACTGCAGAATTTGTACATTTGGATATACTTTGAATTCCTTATTTTTATAACAACTGCTAAGGTTACTTTTTGATGCTGTAAGATATTTGACTAAATGTTGTAAATGTTGCATTTGACAGAACTTTACAAGGTATTCATTTTGCATGTGTTGATATACGGTAATTAAAACCACACACACTGACCGCACACACAGCCAACTCATAGTGTGTAAAGAAGTCATTATCTGATCTTCCCTCACTGATAAACCTGAACTGACTGTCAGGCTTATTAATCAGCTTTGAGTATCAGCAGTCTACACAGGGGTGCTGTGTTGTGCTTACTTTTGTGTGTATTGTGACAGCATCAGTTTGTCCTACTTTAACAAACCAGGCATTTATTATTTACCTGTTATGAGCTAAGAGCACGGTAGCCAGATGGACGCTGTTGATCTTGTTAGAAAGGTAGATGTGAGAAAACCATTACCTGGAGCACAGCAAACACACACACATATGCACGCATGTGTGCGTACACATGGATACACACACAGTTCATTCTACCATTCGGTAAACTGCAATCTGCACACTGGTTTCTGCACCTGCTGCACTTAAAGTTATTACTGTGAGTGGTCAGTCATAAAGAATTATTGCACTGAGTAATAGAAATGGAAACTGGACAAGTTACTGGTTTATTACCAAGTCAATGTTTCTGTTAAGAAACTAAACACTATATTCTACAATTGATAGCTATGAGTGCAGTTAAGTAAGACTGAGAGAGTAGTAATAAATTCACAAATATTTGCATACAGGTTGGCCACTGATTGCATATGATGACAGGTATTATGCTAAGTGTAGTAAGCGCTGCCCTGCAAAGTTAATGATTGACCAAGCCTCTTACACTAAAACTATCACAGTTGGTTGCTAAGACCCCGAGGAGAGGTGATACCTTGGTTACAAATAGCTGATGTGTTCACATAAATAGATACCTGACAGGCATACACAGTGTACATAAAATAAATGAAACCAATGGACATTTGAAAAACGCAGCAAAAATCAGGTGTGATTTACAAAGAAGATTACTGTAATTGCTCTGTGAATGGAAAATGAGATAATTTAAATGCACACTCACATATTCCTCTTCCGGTGTGCAACCGTTTAACTTACCATAGTTCTCATGCCACCAGCAGATTAGAGGCTTATTGCAGCCCTGAAAAGATGGTGGGACTGAGAAACTGCTCAACATGGGAACCATTGCTACTCAAGGCCTCCAGCATCAAGTCCTGTGCCAACGGCTGCTCCCTGGGCATGACCGCACACCTTACCTACGCTAATCCTGACATAGAGTCTGTAGAAGGTGAGTTGTAGGATAATATACAGCAAAGGTAATATTTATGGCAAAGTTGGAAGAAAAATGTGTCAATGACCTGAGTAAAATAACAACCAAATAAATCTGACAACTCAGAATTATACTTATAGCTACCATGTTTTTCAACAAAAGAGCTAGAGCTGTTTGAGTGGAAAAATACTAAACTTAGATTTATCACCATAAAATATTGTGATGTTTTGTTTCAGTAAAATACATTATGAGGCATTTAGTAGTGGGCTTAACACCAGTGGCTTTATTGAGACATACTACTAGGACAACATACAGTACTGTATTCTGTACATTTAAAAAAGTAAAGGGATAAGGATTGACCCTTGAGTCAGTCTCATCTGCCATTGGAGCTTACTGAGGACAGTCTGCTGATGTGGAGATGGTATATCGAATTAATTTACTACTTTGCAAATAAATAAAAAACAGCACATATTTCCTTTTCCAAATGCTATGCCATTGTTGTCAGACACTTTTGTCCAAGGCATCTAAAAAAACAAACCCATTCAACTAAGTCAGAAATATGAGAAAGTTGCAAAGAAGATCTTTATAGAGCCTTTTACAAAACATCTAATGCAGACTTTAAAATGTATTCCATGAAATCAACGTTTTGAGTGTGAAACATTTGCTGTCATCTAGGTGTGTTTGTGTACCCTCTCGGGGAAAAGGAGGTAGTGGTGGGCTTTGAGGCTGTGATAGCGGGCCGGATGGTGGGGGTCCAGATCCAGAGCCGAGGGAAGCTGAAGGACTGCTGTTTGGATTGCTGCCCTGGATCTGGTCTTGAGGGCCACTGTGGGAATGGCCGGGAGTGGAGCTGCTGCGGGACCTCCAGCCTTGACATGCAATGCACCAACGGTGAGGAGGGGAGGAGACATTCTGCATTTTCCATGTAGATAAAAGTTGTCATTCTTCATAAGTATGGATCGTTTGCAGTTGTTCTATGTGGATACAAATAGAGCCAAAGTAAGGCCCTTCCCTGTCCTGTTTTAGCCTTTCTGAGGATAGAAAGGACAGACAAAGGAGGCAAAAAGATTTGGCTGCCTGCCTAATGGTGAGATGGCATTCATTCAGTACGGACGTATATCAACATGAAGTGCTCTAATTTCTCTATAGCAAAAACAGATTCAAGTAACCCTTTAGTAGTAACCCCTTAAATGACAACTGATAATAATTTGGCATGTAAAAAAATGAAAAGGGTATTGAAAAGCACTGTATTTATTGATGTTTTTATTTTTTTTACTGAGGAAGCTAATTCAAAACCTAGCAAAGGGTCATTTAACCTTTCTCATCCAGATGTAGATTTTATATCATATTGTTTTGTTGTTATTGTTGATGTGTAGCCATAAGTACCCTATATCTATTTGAAATATTGAAAGTCCAAAAGTGATTGATAAAGAAAAGGACCTTGCTTTTTCCTTGATTGAGTAAGATACATAAAATCAAAGATTTAGTCTGGTTATTGTATGATGTGAGTGGCTGTTGTATTTCTGCTTTAGGACATCTTATCCTGGACGAAGACCTTGAGAGAACCACCTTCATCGTGGGCACAGGTCTCATTGGCTCCATGGATATAGTGTCTGTTATCATAAGCACCACACTTGAACTCCCCACGTTAGAAAATGGAGCAATCCGCATCATATACCCCACATTGCTTACTCCGATCGTCACTGGCCAGATGACTCCAAGCAAGAGTGAAAGTGGAGGGAAATCTGAAGAAACTGGGTATTTATTTAGCAAACAACTTTGGCAACACAGTTTTATTTATAGCTGTTTATTTCAATGAACTAGCTTACTGCTTTAATTTGTTTTACCAGAAACTAATTTCTCTCCTCCTTAGACCAACCAGCTGTTTCAGCACCAACTCAGGAAAACAAGACCGCGCCCTAGACTCGGCGCAGCAGTGTGCCCACGCCATCTTCACCAGTCCTGCTGCCAACCTGGCACCTTATGAACTCAACTTCCAGCTGCTAGTCAGAGGGGCCTGTCTACTAGCTGGTACTGCGCACACAGCTCAACACATGATCCCTCCATCACGCCTGGTTGAGATATAGCCTACTATGTATTATGACTGGTGTTTCTAAATCTTATATAAAAAAAACATTACTTGTCTATGATTTCCTCATTTGCATTTCTTCCTAAACTGATTTGTAGGACTGGAGAGCCCCACTCACGCTCTGAGGGCAGATGCAGACCCCAGTGCCAAAAGTGCCTCTGCGACCTACATCACCTTGGCCCAGGAGCATCCATATGACAGACACATAGAGATCATTCTGCACCTCAGTGGTGAGCAGTCAGAAAATTACCAGATTTGTCTTCCTTTTTAGTGGTGTACGTTTTTTGACTAATATTTGAATGTTACCTCAAATGAAAAACCTCTTTCCCAGAACCTCACAGCCCATTGGTCATACTGGAGAGAGGCAGGCTCTCATTCAGCCAGTATGAGCAGCAGATCTGCGCCCGCCGTGATTTCATTCGCTGCATTCGCAAAGATTCTGAACCTGAGAGAAAGGTTGGTAGTTACTCATGCTGCTTTGCACTCTCTATTTACCTTTGATATCCTACACATTTCCCAATACTGGAGCCGTACTGCTTGAAAAAGCATGCTGATGTTTTACTTGGCCTGCAGCTGGAGTTTATGAGGAAGCGATACCACAAGGACATTCTGTGCAGCCCCGTCTTGATGCTCAACTTCTGTCCTGACTTGCTGCATGAACCTCTGGAGCTGCACAAAGCCACCAGAGAATTGCTGTTCCTTGTTGACCGCAGTGGCAGCATGAGTGGCACCAACATCCACAGAGTAAAGGTGAGCTGCCGGCAGAATAAAATCATTTTATTGAAACAGTTTAGTCATTAGATTTATGCACATACATTGATTTGGCACTGTCCTTTCTTGTTTCTGCAGGATGCCATGGTGGTGGCATTGAAGAGTCTCCCCTCTGGCACCATGCTTAACATCGTGGGCTTCGGCACCACCATCAAGCCCCTGTTCACCTCCAGCAAGCCCTGCACTGATGTTAGTCTTACAGAATGACCTTGCTTTATTTCTCTGGATTTATCTTGTTTATAGATTTTCAGTTAAAAAAATTGGTCTTATTCTTAACAACACAAGAATTATTTTCTGTGAAAGAATATAAATGAAGAACTTGGACCATGCTTCTTGAAAGCAGATGTTCTTGCCAATGTAGGCCTATCTGTTCTATTTTCTCTACTCTCTAATCAGGCAATAGGTCAGCTTCTTAGGTTGCCTTAGTAGCAGAGTATCAGGTTTTATCCAGACCAAGGGCTGCGAGGACAAACAATCTTTGCAAAGACTACCGACCATATGGTGACCTTTCATGCATTTTCACTAATGCACGAGATGTCCTTCCATCTCCTGTCCTGTCAGGCATGTTTGTTCACAGTGTGATTTGAGGTGGTTTTAAGGCAGGTGCTAATGTGTGTATGTTTGCTCTCTCTTAATTAGAGATGTGCTGATTTAATTCTCTGCCAGCCTCACAGGGTAATAAGGAAATCTGATATCAAACAGTCCATTTATTTTGACAGTTGTTTGCACTAGCTACATCATGCCGTTTTCTCTCACCTCTGCTGTAGATCTGATAGCACCTCTCCTTTTCTTTTTTCCGGATCAGGTCACTTTAATGCAGGCATACGAGTACGTCCAGAGGATGAGAGCCGACATGCGAGGCACCAACCTGCTGGGGGCGATGTCCTGGGTGTACCAGCAGCCCATGCAGCGCTCACACCCTCGCCAGGTTTTCATCATCACAGATGGATCCATCAGCAATGTGGCTAAGGTGCTGGAGCTAGTCCGCAGAAACACATGCGCCTGCAGGTATTACGTTAAAATAACTGCCAATTAGACATTTAATCCATACTGTAGGAATCATCTGTGAAGATTGGTACAGAAAGGTGTCAGGTTGATATCCAATATAAGGGGAAACACACACACCAAGTGGACATCAATTGAAGCGACTAGTTAACAAAGATTTATTCTATGGTTGAAATGTTATAGGACATTAAATCACAGTGGGTGACAAGGAGGTAGAGAGCAATGGAGTTCAGTGAGTGCAGGCAGAATGAGGTGATAAATGAAAGAGACACCATGTGGGGGAGAAAGGAGAGGAGGGGAGAATCAGAGGAGACACAAGCAAACAGCGGTCTTGAGGAACTGAGACCAAAGCACTGTGAAAGAAAGACAAGAAAAAGCAGAGGTATTTTTCTGCCCCGCCCAGTAATCCCGTTAAGTGCTCTCCTCTGCAGTGAGAGTCACGCCCCTCTGGTTTTGCCTGGGCCCTTCAGCCATGCACAATAACTCCATTTATCTCTCATTAGTATTCCCCTGCTTGACTGACTTTCTCCACTGTATTTTGGCTGTCCCTTTGCAGACCATCTCTATATTTCTTTATTCCCTAGACATCTCATTTAAATAAACGTAAATTACATTTAGTATAACCACAATACATTTCCATAAAATAGGTCTTGCATTTATATTATTCTGGTTTCCCATCTTCTTATAGCACTAACAGTATTTGGAAAGACATACTCGCTGCGAGAGACAGCACAAAAGATCTCAGTCTTTTCAATTATTTTGTCCCCTGCTCTTTTCAAACTCTCAATTAGCCAAATGGCTTGTGATCCCTCTGAGCACATAAATAACAGTTCTGTCTATTTGATGGCAAATCTCCTCTTTTCTTAGACACATGGAAGCCTCTGTATGCCATTAGCGATTCACAAATAGATACTGATGTAAGTCTGAGCTGTTGCAAGAGGCTGCTAGTGGATTTGTTCAGATGGGTAAATGAAAACACATTCAGCGTATAGTTCAGGCAGTGAATCAAATACAAAGTGGAGATAATCCTTACATAATAATTGTGGTATCTTAAATGAATTTTCTCTAATATTAAGGTAAAATGTAATGCTGTGTTTCTACTGCAGATACTTTGGCATGGGTCTTGGTCCCCGAGCCTGCAGGAGACTCCTGCAGGGCGTTGCCAAACTGACAGGAGGAACCACAGAGTTCTTGGAGGATGAGGAGAGACTACAGCCCAAGGTCAGCAGCACTGCAGCACTGTCACCTATTGGTGAAAATAAGAAATGCAGAATAATTACAAGCATGAGTTTACTTGCTTACAAGTGAAATGTTTTCCAATGGAATAAAGTACTTTTACTTAACTCAACTATAACTTGAATAAAGTAACTAGCTCAACCTTGATAAGCTACATAAGAAAATTACAACTTTAATCAATCAAACTAGTACACATTAATCAATCAGTAATACAACTACTAATGTAATATTAGGCATTCTTGCTACAGAACAACTAGTTTTACTTTAATGTTCCATGTTTTGATTTTACTTTTGAAACTTACAATTCATACTGCTGATGATAGAATGATTTTGAAGTATTTACATGAATGTACGTAAAAAATATCACAAATTATTCCACTGCTGCCGGCTATTCGGTTGTGAAAATGAATTGTTATCACTTCAATCTTCTTATCAATCTATCTCCTCAGTTAATTAAGTCTCTGAAAAAGGCATTTGAACCTGTGCTCACTGATGTACGGATTGACTGGTATCTGCCAGAAAACATGGAGGCTTTTCTTTCACCCAATGAAATCCCTCCGCTCTACCCTGGGAACCGCCTAATTGGATATTGCGCTCTATATGATATGACAAATATCAAAGCAGGAAAGACAGAGGTATGCATTACATCATTCTTAAACACATGTTGTGTGTTTCTACCTTCTCTAAAACTGAAAATCTCTTATTTGACTATTTTACAGTCTCAAGGACGGGGCTATGAAGGTGTACATCGTGGCTCCACGGGTTCTGTTTTTGGACAGTCAAATGATGAGCTTTCTCCTCCCCCTGCCTCCGAGTTAATGCCTGTGGTGACACCTGCAGTTGGCACCGACTTGGAGGAAGCACTGAGGGAGATTTCCAGAGAAATTTCCTCTGAATTCTCCTGTGCCAAAAACACAGATCCAGGCACCAGCCCGGGTCAGTGACATCAATGAATCTTGCAGGTTATATAAATGAACACTGAACATACCATGGTTGTATATGTTGGGTTTTTCTCTGCTCTAGGTGTGGAGCTGGACTGGTCCAGTGACGTGAGGAGGAGGATCCAGGAAAGGTCTTACATCCAGGAGCAGTATGTCCTCACCCGCTGCTCCCTCAGCAGTGAGCGGAGTCTGCAGACACAGTCCCACTTGCACATACATGCCTCGTCCAACTCTGACTCTACCGGCGTTGTCTTTCTGCCCGACCCTCACTCATCTGGTTCAGTTTTGGAAACAGGCTCTCTACCCCAAGGCCTGGAAAAGATGCCCCCTCCAGAACAGAGATCATCCCTGTCTCGCTGGGCAGACTCTGCGTGGCAGCAAAACCTCTCCGCGGAAAACACTGATACTGGGGCAGAAAAGGTCAAATTGATTGTAATTATAATAGATTCACCCTAAGGTGGTTTTCTGTATTCTTGCAAGTTAGTGGTTAATGTAGAAGGAACAAAAAGTACCTATGAAACTGCAAAAGGAGAAAAGGTTTTTAGAATCTGCGACACACTTTTCTATTTCTGCCCACTCACTTGTGACAAATTTCAACAATAACACTGAGAGAAATCTATTCTGCGTAAAATAAATAAGCCAGTGTATCCACCATGACAGTAAACTAGAAAACAATAAAGATTCAAAACTCTAATTTAGGGCTACATTATCTTACGTCATTGCTTTTACTTTACTGTTGTTATTGCCGCTTGTTGAAAGGTGTTGTTAAAAGATTACACATCCCTCCCCATCTTGTATCCGATGCAAAACTTGTATGCACACCCAGAAAGACTGTAAGGTTGTAAAGAATGTAAATACAATAAAAATTACAGATATATCAGATTCAGATGACCATAGGATCTTTTAATTTAAGTCACATGGTTGCAGTGAAAAATAAAATTGCAGTCTATCTTGCTTTTTTTTAACCTATTTTTCCTCTTTTACGACCAGAGTGGGGTTCTGCAGGTTGATGCTGAGGAGACTCGTAGAAGACACAAGTCACTGGCTCGCTCAACCATGGCAGCGCGAAGCTTTTCATCTCCACAGGGCGAACTGGAGATGCACCGCCTGAGGAGAGCTCTGGAGAGGGTCTCCTTCGACCAAACACTGGGAGGCAGGCTGGACGAAAGTGATGGGGAGACGAAGACCCCATCGAGGGGCACACTGTCTCGCAGGAGCCTCACTGACTCCAGTAAGCCATTGGTACTGAGAAAAGCAGGATTTGGTCTCCAAAACATTTCTATATCTCATTTTCGCTCTGACCCCCAGATGGCCTCCTGTTTCCTGCCTCTCCTCTGGACTGGGACAGCTTCACAGACCCAGAGTACCTCTTCACTGCTGTTCCAGCTGAGGTTCCTCCACCAGGTCAGTGCCGCTCGCTTATCCACGGCCTGCTGAGCGGCAGACCTGTGTCCTGGGAGGTCACTGTGGACCTTGGGCACCTCTGGACCCCTGAGGGCCAGGAGACGACGGGAATTGAGGGATGTGGAGGAAGAGGGGAAGAAGGAGCTGAACCATGGGAGGAGATGATTCACCAACTGACTGCTCGCTCAGTTATCAGGGACTTTGAGAAAATGGCAGAGAAGGAGAGCGACTGTGGACATGGTGAGGCTTCACTACCGCAAACGTTTATCTCACGGGATCTAGTTATTCACAACTCTCTGTCTTACTGCTTCTTAGGTTCAGCTAAGCGGTACCGCATGAAGGCTATCCAGACTAGTAAGCATTGTAACATCATCTGCATGTACACAGCCTTCACTACCACTGATAGCAACCCCAAAAAAGGCTTGCCAGACAGCATCGACGTCCAAAACGCAGGTGTGACACACTCTTACAAAAACAAAACACTTATATTATATATTGGAGAGGGGTACTCAATGTAACATTTACTTTAGTAACAGGGAATACTATTCTGCTCATAAAAAAAAATGTATATTGTCAATTCATATAACCCTGATGATTATGGGATTATTTCAGATTGTGTTTGAGGCTTTAAATTTCAAGGGTAAATGCATGCAGACAAGGTCACAAATTGAGATGTCTCTTGGTGTGTGTGTGTGTGTGTATGTGTATGTGTATGTGTGTGTGTGTGTGTGTGTGTGTGTGTGTGTGTGTGTGTGTGTGTGTGTATGTGTATGTGTATGTGTGTGTGTGTGTGTGTGTGTGTGTGTGTGTGTGTGTGTGTGTGTGTGTGTGTGTGTGTGTGTGTGTGTGTGTGTGTGTGTGTGTGTGTGCTAAGGGGTGCATTTGGGGAACAGGCGGAGTTTCCAGACAGGAAGTCGAAGGCAGAGGGCCTATTCTGTTGGATTAGGCAGACGGCGCACCAGCAGAGACAGTGAAGAGATGGAGGACACATGTAACACTACAGGTAAAAACACTGAATGATTGCACCACCCATTTCTGTTGTCTCCACTTTAGGTCATCATCAATCTTTGTATCTCTCAGACAGAGATGACACCCCTGCCTCACCCTGTAGCCTTACATCCTGGGACTCTAGTAAGTATTGTCGACACGATCCGTGAAAACTTTTAGTGTAAGTGTAGTGTCAAAGTTAGAGGTGTTCTTCACTTAAGGTGAACCTGTAGGGAAGGAGAAATATCTCAACTGCTGTCCCCTGACCTATTTTACACACCAGCAACACCTGGCTCTAAAGGATCAATGCACAATGTCTGTCTCTACACAGTTAGGAAATGTATGCTAAAGACACAATATTGTCTAAAGTTTTCTCTGCTGTCTCAGGTGTAGGGGGCAGTGCATACTCTGCTACAGCCTCAGCAATAACAGCTGCATCATGCACTCGTTCACAGCGATCTATCGAGAGCAAGTCAATGGAGAGCTTCTTTGGCGCCAGGTAAGACTTTCACATGAAATGCTACTTCTTGTTGTATATCACTATTTAGGGGGATTTTGTAGAAGTGTTTACATCAGAGATGACCTCTTTCTGTGAGGGGTGTGTATTATGTCTTTATCTAAATGAATAGATATTCTAAGGTTAAAAATACCCACCTCTTTTTGTATATTCCAGATTTCCACTGGGCAGACTCAGGTCCTCTATTTCATCAGGAAAGCAGGTTCCTCTCAAGACCCACTGTCTCTCTGCAGAGACTGAGAAACAACCTGAAACTGAGGCTCCAGACTACTTGCCCCTGGTGAGCTGTGCAGACACATACAACATATAAAAATGAACACAAGCGTGCCAACAAAGTTTTAATTTCTCTATATTTGATATCTTATCAGGTGCATTTGCAGCTGGCATCTGGAGCCTTTCTCCTGACAGAGATCTACTCAGACTGTGTTCAGATCCCCCTGGACCGCCTGAAGAGGGCTTCTCCCTACAGCCTCCACCGCCGCAGTCTAAGCCCACCCTTCCGCTGCACATATCCCAGTGCTCCGTCTTTATCCACCTCCACCAAGATTCCCGGTGCTCCCTCCAACCACCATGTTACCTTTTCTCCTTCTTCCTGCTCTATAGCCAAACCAACTTCGCCTCCTTTCCACCACACTCCAGATGACACTCCCCTGATGCTGGAACCAAGGCTTCGCCGAAGACACCTGTCTGACAGAGATCCCATCACATCACCGACGGACCTCCCCAGCTCTGAGGAGGGCTCCCTGGAGCTTTCTACGGGCCCCTCTCAGAGCCAGAGCCACGGCCAGGTAGATAGTGGTCGCGGATCGGAGACGGATGTATGTGAGGTCTCTTCAATAGATCCAGCTGACCTCCAGGGGAGCAGCCAGTTGGCTCAGGAGGACCCTGAGGGCTCGAGCTGGGCAACAGCTGTAGCCCTAGCCTGGCTGGAACACCGCTGTGCCGGGTACTTCATGGAGTGGGAGCTGGTGGCAGCAAAAGCAGACTTCTGGCTCCGCTGCCAGGAGCTGCCCGAGGGAGTGGACCTTGCGGGGTTAAAGGGAGCCGCCAGACAGCTGTTCCTGCTGCTGCGCCACTGGGACGAGAACATCAAGCTCAATATGCTGTGTTATAACCCCAATAATATGTGAGGCAAAGATGAGGAAACTGAGCCAGATCTACTGATTAGCATAATCACTTGTTGGTACCTAAGAAAGAATGCCTTTTAATGAAAGAGTAAATCCTGAATTTCATCTGCAGGATGAACTAATGCCATTACCTAGTGCCAAGTTCATCCAAATACCTGAACATGAAATATTTTACCGATGTAAAACTTTATATTTATGTAAGAATATCCTTAAATGACATAGAGAAAGTGGCCTTTTTTTTTAAATCATAAAGATATATATTGCTTTATGCAAACTCAAAAATGCCTTTACCATCTGACTAAGATTTTTTTCTAGTCTTTATGTCCTCAGTTAATTTGAAAAAATGTATAATCGCAGTCAGTCAGTGTTTATTTTGATTACAAGGATAAGTATTTGATAAACTTATTAAAACCTAATCTAATTAATGAAAGCATTCATTGATTAAATTAAGCCATTTGTTGTCATGTTGTAACATACATTAAAAGAAAAAACTACAATGTTAAGTGGCATCTCCGTTTAATATAAAATGTCACACTTATGCTCAGTCTACTGTAATTTTTCACATTAAATCTACTGATGTGCTTTTGAGTGCAGCAGCGCACCATTACAACAGAAGATGAATCTGACACACAAAGAGCCATGATTGTCTTAATGCTTATATATCTACTGAAAAACTAAATTTGGCCTTGGGGTGGAGAATACTAAAACAAACTACTGCCTGGTATTAAATTAAATTAAAGCTTTTGTTGCCATATTCAAGTTCTGTATCATATACATTTTATATAAATGATACACAGCTGATATATTAAGCTACTGCAGTCTTATACAATGTACAAGAGCTTAAGTAAACCAGTAAACAGATGTTTGATAGAATTACAGAATATCAAGCAAGGGAAATTATTAAGCCAGATAAAAGATTGGGCAGAGTGTAGTTTTAACATCATTTGTAGAAACAAAGCCTATGTAACAAATTCTCTCAAAACAACAAAACGTTCAAAATTTGCTCCTCACATTCTACTCCACTATTCCCAAAATGTGTCTGAAAATTAAACCTGAGATCCATCATTTCTTTTTCTTTTCATCTCTTCAACAGCAAGGGACTACTTCATCATGTAGGTGTCTGTTTGCAGCCACACTTTAGCTTCAACTTTAGCAGTGAGCTGAGACCAGAGGCTTTAAATGGCTCCTTGTATTCACTTATAAAAACAGTCTGTCACAGTGACCTCCCTTCGCACTGGTGTTGTGGGGACCGAAGAGAGGAGTGGAGCTGATTAGACCACGTACGATATCCGGTCCGATCAGCTGGCAGCTCACTGGCGTTTGTCCTTGACGGGTGTTGGTTCTTCTGTTTCTGCCGGGGCTGAGGGAAGCGGCGGAGCCAGCCACAGACACAGGAGGATGATGAGGTGACAGACGTGAAGGGCAGCAGAGCTGCCGTTAGTAGAGGGGTAGGTGTTCCATGAAAGCTCAATCAGACCCAGGATCAGTACCCTGAGGAGGAAAACAATATAGCATTAATATGTGAGCAAGTGTGTGATGCAGGTCTTATCAGAAATGCAACTTTTAGTTTAGCATTTAGTTCAAAGTTTAAAGGGTTTATTGTCATATTCATGTTATTGTGATATTAGAAAGGAATGATGATTTCTGAAAACATTATCAGTTCCATTAAAAATATGTAAAAATGATAATGTGATATTTTTCTTTAAGGAGATTTATACCAAACAAGGATTTCAAACTACAGTTTGCAGGCCTGGACAAATTATTCATAAGCACTGATACTTTTTTTTACTATTGCACATACTGCGATTTGATCAATATCGCAATAATTTAAGCAGCCCCAGTTTAGACTCCCTTTTACCTGAGCAGGTGGGCCAGCTTCTTGACTCCTCCACTCCAGAGTAGGAAGGGCAGCGTGTGGAAGTACCAGACGTAAAACTGGTAGTGCAACGAACGGCTGAAGCACATGCCAATGAAGTTAGATGTGAACAGAATCAGCACCATCTGTGATCATTTGTCAAGGTTCCACACATCAGCTGGTGAATACTAGGAACATAATTTATTTACTCTCTCACCAATATATTGTAGACATGTTAACAAATCAATTCATTGACATCTACTAGGAAAAATTAAAAGGTTTCCTGAAAAAACCTAATGTATCCTTTAAGGATAAACATTCAACAGATAGAAGCAAAACCAAATGCGACAAAGGATATGATCAACAGTGGTTTTCTGAGCAGGGGTTTTCCTCTTGCTGGGATCTTTGAGGAGTTCAAAGATGCTTTCTCCTGACCTGGTAAAAAAAGAAAATACTTTTAAATAACATAATATTTGTAATTTCATTGCCTCAGATCGACTTCAAGCCAAGCAAACTCTTGCTGCGCAGGGGAGAGAAAAACTGGCATGATTTTACCACTGATTTATTCTAGTTCATATCTATAATGCCAACTGTAACCTCTGTCTCACCTCTTCCAACGACGGAGAGCAAAGAGCAGCAGGGCGAGCAGGTGGGAAGCCAGCAGGAGTAAGTGGAAGTACCGATTCAAGAAGAGCAATTCTGGCAGGAAGCGCCAGTTGACCGTCCATTTGAACATAAACTGACGGCCAAGATCAAACGCCCGGCTTAAATAACCCACAGGATTCTCCAGGAGGAAAGGCAGACCCAGCAAAAGCTGCAGACATATACATTTAATAATGGACAATATAAAAAAAAAAGAAGGTACATTTTAGTATGTCGATAAAGCTTGCACGGTTTGAAGAATATCTTACCTGTATGCCTGCACATAGAGAAAGTTTGGGAATTGTTCTGATTAGACCAAACTCGGATACGAGGAGGAAAAGTAATCCGGGAGCAAAAAGGAGCACATTCATTTTCACAGACACTGCTAAACTGTCAGAAAGAGAGAAAGATTTGAGTTGTAATTTCCTCATGTTACAAAAAAATTCATAAAATAAATGACATTTCATCCAGAGAAAGCCATAAAATAAAAGTTGCATTGTGCAGTGAAGCAGTCAACACTTGCCTGTAAAGGCCGCAGCCCAGAGTCCAGTTTCCATCCATGAAGAGGTTGACAGCTCCAAACAGCAGCATCATGGCCACAGGATCATTAAAGAGACGCAGCACAAAGATGGAGTGAATCCGATAAGAAGCACAGCACACAAAGAAGAACACATAGGGAGGAACCTGGAAAAGAGAAACATAACATAAGTGCAGAATACTCAAGTTGAAATGTGTCCTTAAATGTAGACAAGACTAGAGTTTCATAAAATATAGATGGCTTATTTAGCAAAAACAGTAGAATTTAGTGGTGTATCGCAGCAAATGTTATCACGGCACATTGTAACTGAGGCAGTTGTCACAGAGACTGACCTTCTTAGTGCGGTGGTAGATCCTGAAGACCAGCAGCAGCGTGATGAGGTAGAAAGCAGCAAAAAGGTACTGCGCAAGGCGGATGTTCACCCCATGGCTGGTGATGTAGTAGAGAACCGTAAAGATGTACACAAAGCCAGCCGGGTACCTACAACGACAAGGCTCTAATTTATACTGCACTCAAATTACAAAATAGCGAAATCTTTATCTTTAAAAACTTTAAAACTCACACCAAGGGGCCAGTGTCTCCTTTAAGCTCAGTGTAGTCATAGGTACCATTGATGACTCCCTCCACCTCATCCATGTAGGCTTTCCAGTCTATCTCTGTGTCTGTGGTAAATAGCATACATCAGTGATCATAAATGATGGGGAAGGTTTCTGTTATTGCTGTGCTGTGGTTATTTGTATATTCATTTTCATGTCATTTTCTATAAAAAACATTTTTTGATTCATCAAAAAAAAATAATAGTAAGATAACATTGTGATTTTTTTGAAGACAGTTCTTCCAGCATTACGTTAGATTAGGAAGTAGGTTAATGTGATAACAAAATCAATGATATGGGCGACATACTAATGCTTGGACTTTATGTGTAACGCTTTAGGTAAAGTTATTCACGCTTCCTTAAATGAAGTTAAGAGTATTGCCATTACAAATAGTTTGCTGCACAAAGTTTTAGCAAGCCGTTGCGGAAAAATAATTAACGTTATTTAACACTTGAGCAGAATAGACGGTTGCATGTGGTCATGCAAGGGCAATAAATTCCCTTTGACAGGTGGTAGTCTAAGTTAGTAAGTTTGCTAATGCTAGCTACTTAGCTTTTACATGCGTTAAGAAACATGACAAAGCACCAGAGCATGCTAACTAGCCGCGCAGCGCAGCTACTTACATGCTACTTTCTGTATGACCCACACATTGATACCGATCTCTAGGAACCACAAAACTGAAACGACCAGTAGAGTGTATTCCGTCTTGAACAAGACCAAATGTTTGTCCTGCCACAGTGTCTGGAGTTTCCCCCACAGTGGGGACGGGGAACCGGGAGCTTTCCTCCGCACACCTCCTGCCATCTCGGCGGTGTATCGAGTAGCTCACTAGCGACAGACGGAGAGACGTCGCAATGAACACCTCATCACGCAACGTTCATCACGTAGGGTCACGTGACGTAGAAAACAGGACAGCCGAAAATGTCAAGCTAGGACTTCAATTTTCTGACAGGTAAAAACAACTGATTTTATGATAAGTCTTACTTGACAATTAAGACATACAAAGCTTTAAGCATTTATTATTTTTGAACATATAGTAAGCTTACGAAAAGGTTGTTTAAATAACGTTTAGAGGTCACAACTGCTTCCTTATAGCTAACTTTAGCTTACCATTATTACAATGATAATAAACCCACTGAACTACGTTTTGTAACAACGGACGTGTTACTGCTGCTTATAATAAGACAGCTTGTTAAAGTGTGACTCATATTGGTGGTGTTGGCTGTAGAAGAATTAAAGATACGTTAATGTACTTTTCGTTTAAAGAATCCAGGTGGTCTTAAAACAACATTTTGTTAATGTATTTCCAGATTCTTTAAAAATACTCTAGTCACGTTTGAATGTCAACACCAAGAAACATAAAAGAGGTTAACTCAAGTTCCATGATCATCAACTGAGGAGACTTAAGAATGAAGTCATTTTCTTCTTCAACCCCCACAGTAACAGGCACTTTTTTGTCCTCATTAATTTAAAAGAAACAAGAGATATTGTTTGTAATCTAATTAAATGTAACATGTCTGTGCAGGTCTGCAGTGAGGAGTCTCAGAGGGAATGGATGGGTTTCCTGTGAAGGTCTCAGAGGCAGTGTGCCTCGGGGCCAGCCTTGCCCTCTCAGGCATCTGCTACTATCTCTACAAGAAGAGCCGGACAACACTGAATAAACTCGAAGTTAGTTGTTGATTTGTGAGAGACATAACCTTGTTCATATAATGTTTTGATAATGAATTTTCAGTTTTTACGCTGTGAAAGGCTTTACAATTATTGCGATTAGTTGCGAAACCATGTAAAAAAAAAATTCAGCTTTCAAATACTGCCTGAATCCTCTTCAGTAGAGGTAGTGGAGGGCAGTCTTCTTTTCTAATCCCTTTATTGCCCACTGTTATTGGGCTTGTGACTGAGAAGATGTCTACTTGCAACCCCTCGTCACAAAGTTCCACAGAGTATTTATTTATAATTATAGAAGAAGTAGACCCAAAAAGCTGGAGACAAAGTATAATTTTGTGTGGGAGAAACTGTTTCCTATCCTCTCTCCCATCCTGTAACCATTAGGTGATAGTAATGCCTTCCTCTGCTTTTTTCTTAAACCCGAATGTTTTCTACCTGAAGTGTTTTTTACTGCATATACAAACAGTTTGTGTCCATGTTGTCAGGATGCTCCTCACTTCACTATAGATGGAAAACTCAAAGACATTTTGAAAGTTACTCCAGGAGCATGTCTACAGTATGCTGTCATCGAAGGTAAACATGAGCTGATTCCGACACCGACAAGAGCTGTTCGCATCCTTTTTCCCCTGAAAAATGTATATATATGTATATATATCGTAGGTGCTGTGCAACCAGTAGGCGAGCCTCTGACCAGCTCCTTCCAAAAAGAACTTTTTGGAGTGTTGCAGAAGTTCATGCTGAGAGAACACAGGCTCGTGTGGAACAGCCTTTCACGCACTTGGTGAGACATTTATCAACACAATATTACAGAGCAGCATTATGATGACATATTTTTTTTGGGCATCATCACTCCTCTATTTTATAGTGGACACTTTAGATGTTTGACATGCAACAAAGGTTTGTGGTTGGAATACAACCAGGAACATTCCTCTGAGTTGGAAGGTGCATTAAATAGTTTGTCCACTCAATTCAGAAAAGAGGAGAAACATATCTGCCTTTGGGTTGAAAGGTGTACATTTCTGGAACCCAGCTGTGAAGACTGGTTATATAATCTCATGGTACAGCCCTGCTGCACATGGTGTGTGAAAATGTTCTATTAGTTGTCAGGGCAAGCCCGATTCTAAAAAGGGGTAAAGTTATTTTAAACCACGTGGCTTGGAGGACCCAAACCTGATTGCTGCCTCTGACATCAGCTACATTTGATAGACGACATATCTTAGCCCTTTACTGAAAGCCTGTGGGTTCATGTGTTTTTACTGAGGGCTACTTCGAGGGATACATAATCCATCTATATATTCTCTGCCTTTTCTGGCATGTTCATGTAATTAATCAGCAAGATTTTTCAGAAATTTCCCACTTGATGTAATCTGAGAAACTATTTATAGTCATTTCTACATAACCTAAGTAGGCTTTAGACCAGGGGGTGTCCAAACTGTTTGGGGTCATTCACTAGAGGTGAGGTTTATGGCCTCATAAGTTAAGTTACAAGTTAGCAAAATCAATCAAATATAGGTACATTATGCTTGATACTTGAACATACTTTAAGAAATTAAACAGCCTACAGTACATCACAGCTCTTAGGGTTTCATTTATTTTGTTACAAAAAGTGTTGCAGCTTATCCCTTAAAACAGGATCCTCAGGTTGCGTTTAGTAGTGGGAAATAAGAAGCGTATACTTCAAGCTTGTTACGTAATAAGTTATTGGACTTTTTTTTAAACAAAGATTTGTTGTATAATGTTTTTAACTTTAATTGACTGAATTTGGGCTCAGTAACACATGAATACTATTATTATATATTTTTACATATCTATTAAAGTTTCATGTGTGGGCCATTGTCCATTATAGGGCCAATTCGAAATGGACAGCTGGCCGCAGTTGGGCCCCGGGCTGTAGTTTGGACACCCCTGCTTTAGACCCTTCACTGCTTTCAAATTCCACAAAGCAGCTTGTACCTTTCTGTTAGCCCGATAAAGATTAGAATAAAGATTATTTAGTGAAGTTTTTACAATATTTTGTCTTTATCATCACATGTATAGACTTAAAAGATCCGTTTCCCCCTTCTCCTGTGTCAGGACGGACAGTGAACGGGTCTTGCACCAGAGAGTGAATGCAGTGCCCTTTGTATTAGTGGGGTCAAATGATACAGCCGTCCGAGTGCTGTGCCCTCTGCAGGCCTCAGGTGTGTACATGGAGACCACCCACGAGAAGTTTCACCAGGTTAACTATGGCTTCAGCGACATCATTGGACAATACCTCAGTGGGGAGAAGCTTAAAGGGCAACTGGAGACAGAAGAAATGCTCAAAGTAAGTAAAAAAAAAACGTATAGTACCCAATAGTAAAGTGATATTCATTTCACGAAGCATAAATAAAAATGATTTTATTGATTATTTTTATAAATGATTTCCAGGTGGGCACAACTCTTACCGGAGTGGGTGAGCTGATACTGGAAACTGATGGCACCCTGAATCTCCGACCCCCCACTAATGGCTCAGAGTATTTTTTGAGCATTACGGACTTTGACACCCTGCTGGGAGAGCAAGAGAGCACGGCTGGCTGGTGGAAGGGGCTCGCCATCGCCTCTGCTGTGGCAGGGGCAGTGGTCCTTGTCTGGTTGGGCCGTCGCTACTATAATCAATTAAGAGCACACTGGGAGAGGGAGAAGGAGAGGAGGGAATTTGAAAGACTGCGGGCTGAAAACCCAAGAGCACGTGCTCCAGTAGCCGGCCATGAGGCCCTCCAAGACGAGGAAGAGGAACACTTAGAGAATGCTTGTGTGATCTGCCTTACTCAGCCACGGAACTGTATTCTGCTGGACTGTGGGCACGTGTGCTGCTGCTACAGCTGCTACCAGGCTCTTCCCCAGCGCCGGTGCCCTATTTGTAGACAGAGCATCAGCAGGGTGGTGCCTCTCTACCATGTCTGAGGCAACTGTGTCACATGACCTCAGTGGAGCTTCACCACCACACAAACTGTCAGCTTAACACCTTTAAGTGCTGCGATTAGACCTGAAAACGAACGGTAACGCTTTGAAATTCATATTACTGTGAGAATAATGTAACGATCATATTGTATGTAATAAAAAAGGTGAATTGTAAGGACTTTCAGTTAGTTATCTTTAATTGTAAATACAGAAACAAATGTGATGGGGGTGGGGGGTGTAAGCAGTAGATGTTTATTTTCCTACATAATTGTTCTGTGCCTTATTCTGGTAATTTATATGGTGGCTGCTGTCTAAAGAGCAATTGAAGTACATTTGTCTGGATAAATTGAGTCTGGTCAGAAGAAGTAAGCTTGTGTTTTAACAGCTTTGAGTCACATTTTAGAAGTCCACATATATTTGGTGCCAGGACAAAGCTTATGACTTAATTATGAAAGAAGGAAGTGTGTAAAATGGTGGCTTTTGAAACATATTTAATAAAGAATCACTCAATCTGTGTAGCATGTTTTCCTGACTGTCAGTATCACAGTTTGTAAAAAACAGCGAAATCGCTAACCCATTTTATTTTAGAAATTAAGTTGTAATAAAACGTCCTAGTGTACATGTCTGTGTTATCATGAAGTTCTGCTGAGTCTGAATGAACAAATCTTACATGCCTCAGTGTTCGACGTCTCCTAATGATCCGCAGACCTCTCAGTTGCAGCTGTTATCTAATGCTCTTAAACATTAGGAAAGTAGTTAATATCTCAATGGATAAACGTGTTCCACAGGACTTGATGAATTCATGATGGATTTTTATTATTCCTCCATAATGCTTCTTGTCAGCACCTGGTTCCTGAAAAGACTACGGTGTAGTGAGTCATCAAGCTTACTATTCCTGTCACCCCTAAAAAGCATTAAAAGGATTTGGAGCATGGCGGATAGATGAAAAGCCACCTTTTGTTTATCTTTCGGCACAGAAAGGGAACAACTAATAGTCGTGTGCTTGTGGTTGTATTGCAAGGTAAAGAGTGTGGCTTAAGGCCTGAGTGGGCGTGAAAAAAGGAGCAGGTGGGAGAGAGAGAATCTCATAAATCTTCCCCAGCGGTCATAAGGGTTCACTTTGACAAATTCTTCATGAGCCGTCTCAGCAGAAGAGCAGCTGTGGCTCCGGGGGAGCAGACTATTACTGTAGCACCCGCAGACGTCTGAGGGCATGGGGGGAAACAGTGTCATTTCTTTGGTTCAGTCCAGTTAAATAAATAATTGAGAGGAGGAAAAAGATTTTACAGAAAAAGTAGTCGGAATAGTTTCACATTGGTTTTGGAGAAAGAATATACAATGGAAATGACTGTAATGTATGCGCTGTTCATATAGAGATACAAGTTCTAAAGTATTAACTACTATTTTTTTAAATTTTATTCTTTGTCACAAATACTCCAGGCGTAGTACATTTCAGAGTATGACGCTGATCAGAGATTGGTGCCTCCACCACTAGATGTCCATCTTTCTTCCCTTGAGTGAGTGAGCTACTCGGTGCTGACTGACAGTGAGGGAAGACACTGGCTTCAGTGGTTGAATTTGAAGTCACATGCAATTAATGTAGGCCATGATATCATGTTAAATGTATTCTGATAGCTGACAAACAATTTAAATGATATGATTACTCTCCAATGGTTTCGGCTTCATGGGTGTAGACCCATATTTTTGGTGATGAGGGGGCAGACACTAGTAGTCAAGTTAGTTAAAACTTTATTAGGAGTGCCAGTTTTAAATAGAGAGATTTAATGGCAGCATTAGCGAGGCTGGCTATTTTCATTACTTTTATTATTGCTAAGGGTATCAAGATTCCAGGAATGGAAATGACCGCCCTGATCATTTGTACATTCCTGGTTATGACAGGATGAATCTTATTGACTTCGGTGAGCTGCTGACTTTTCCTTTCAAGCCATAAAGGTTGGCATTTTCCCCTTTGGTAAAATGTCAACTATTGGATGGACTCTTAGTTTGCCTGGCTTATTGGGATGATACACCCTGTCATGAGGAATGTACCAAACAGTCTCTCCTTCAGAAGCTGAGGGGGCTGGCTCTGCATTACCTTTGCTGATTATTTCTTGCATGAAGACTGTATATTGACCACTGCCCTTGAAAGGGAGAGGTATCTCATGGTGTCCTTCTTTCTGCTGCCTCATGTTGTCACTAAGGACCTCTATGAAGCAAACATCACCCTGATACACATACCCACTTGTCTTTATTGCACCTTTCATTGAAGTCTGATTCCAGGACTTTCAGCACATCCGTGGCTGTTGGCAATGGCATCTCTTTAACTTAAACTCGATGCACAAAGCTTTGATTTGATTGGCTGAGCCTGTGATGCTCTCTCCAGTCACGGTACTTTGTGCAAAAGGTTCATTTTCACCACCTGTGATGACCTCCAACAGAATCAGTGCTGATGGGCAGTCTTAACCAATCAGCAATCCCACCTCGCAGTCTTGCAGTAGTGGTAGCTTGCTTATTAAGTATTTGAGATGATGCCATGTCGTGTAGCGCTCTATTTACACACGTTCATGTTATCATACCTGCTAAACAATGTACTCAGGGGAACCAATAGTATCATCAGTTTCAATCAGAGGCTTGTTATGGTACAAAATGCACAAATGTGTTTTAAATATATGTTTTGTCCTACAAGCACATATCTCTGTAACAAGCAGCTTAAAACCTTCCATCATCAATTTAACTACTGCCAGCAAGAGGAGACAAATAGCAAAATTGATACTAATGTCCTAATGAAGACAAAACAATATGAAAGTCAAACAGCAGTATGACTCAGTAAGAGTCATATGCAGTACTCAATAAACAAGTTTAAATTGAAAATGGCATGGATCCAAATCTTTGAAATCCTGACATATGACGTTATGTGCTTGTGCTCGAGTCAGGGAGTAGTGGTGCAGCAGGGTGTTTTTTGACTTTGGCATTAGCAGGCACTCAGCAGACAGCAGGTGGAAAGGTAGAGATGCAGTATCTCAGGAGAGAGAGCCATCACAGCGTGCTACAGTTCCTGATGCCAATTACCGCTGTCACCCTTCTGCTTTGGGCATGCAGTGAAACGTGGGATAAGTGACCTACTTTGTGACAGTCCTGTGACTGCAGTGCGTCTCCTCTCATCAACAAACCAAGCGCTCCTTCCCTGAGGAAAGGCAGACATTGATAGTATGAAAGGAAACCACACACTGGTCAGATTATGGATTTTTTTTGTTTTGATGTTAATTTAGGCAAAGTGCACGGCTTTAACAGCACTCATGCACCTAGCCCAGGGTTTTGAATCCAACTAGACTGTAGATAAAATGGAGGTGGTAAGGTAATCAGGGGAGGACATATTGACACAGATCCCCAAATTGGAAACAGAGAGGTATGTATTTTACTTATTTCTTCTCTCACAGTATTTAGCCATACAGACCTTTTTGTTTCAGGTTTTGAAATATTTATCACTGAGATGTTTTCATGGTGACCACATTTGTGAGCTGTAAGTCCAAATCAATGAGACTAAAAAACTTAAAACGTATGGAGATGAGGACACTTAGTTGGTTCATAATGCTGTCGGCTTGACAATAGTATCAGGGTATTTTACTTTACTTGTCATAAACCTACTGAGAGATGCATTTTAACTTGACACTAAACAAGTATGATTATTTGATTACACTGCAGACAAGAGGTAGGACATAGACATTGTTTTTGTTTTAATAGGTACATCTATCGGTGCAAGTATGTCAGATTAAAATACTATATTAATTACTTTGTTAAAATATTTTTTGCATTTATGGGGGAAGGAAGATATTATGTGAAATGGCCAATCAGTATTGTGTTTATCACCATGTTGTTGGATAATTGTAATTGAAGAATAAACATGTTTTTTTTCTTTTGTGGCTGATCGAGGTGAAACTCATTTTAAGTGCTTGAAAAACATATGGGTAGTTGGTGGTAAATGGTCACATATTTTATAACCAGATCATTGTTTTTAATATAAAATCACAGGTCTTACCAATATGGTACTAAACAATATGATATACTCACCTTTCCTGATCACTGCGTTGGCCTCCCCTGTGACGGAGGTTCAGCAGGCAGTGCATACAGGTGTAGTTAAAACATCCTGCAGAATACGTGTGTGAGTATTTCCAACTCAGCTGTCTCTAATTCAAGGGCAGGAGGTCTGCCAACGTCCCCGCTATCTAGTGAGCAATATGCTGAAAAATAAACAACATTAATCTTGATGACGATGAGAGCAGACATACATGGTACTGTTATTCGCTCCATGATTACAGATGGTGGTGCCTCACTTTGCACACGCACGCACGCACACACGCACGCACGCACACACGCAGGCACACACACGCAGGCACACACACACACACACACACACACACACACACACACACACACACACACACACACACACACACACACACACACACACACACACACACACACAACCTAGCCAGAAATTGATCGTGGCTCAGCTCTACGCTTGTTATTGGGTTTTTTCCTCAGCTGGTGTAGTGTTCCTCAAGGAGGAACAAAGTGTGTGTGTGTGTGTGTGTGTGTGTGTGTGTGTGTGTGTGTGTGTGTGTGTGTGTGTGTGTAAGTTCAGCTGTGACTGGCCTGCTCGAGGGGAGAGGAGGGGAGGGAGAGGTTAAGTGACTCAGCATAGTGATTCATTTATAATTGGAAGCAGTGCTTCTAGAGCACACACATACACACACACACACACACACACACACACACACACACACACACACACACACACACACACACACACACACACACACACACACACACACACACACACACACACACACACACACACACACACACACACACACACTCTCTCTCTCTCTCTCTCTCTCTCTCTCTCTCTCTCTCTCTCTCTCTCTCTCTCTCTCTCTCTCTCTCTCTCTCTCTCTCTCTCTCTCTCTCTCTCTCTCTCTCTCTCTCTCTCTCTCTCTCTCTCTTCTCTCTCTCTCTCTCTCTCTCTCTCTCTCTCTCTCTCTCTCTCTCTCTTCTTTCTTTTAAGGGTGGGCGCCCTTGTCAGAGATGATGGGACTGATTGAGTGAGCCTGGTCATTAAGGACTGCTGCCTGGAAAAAGGGCAGGCTGAGATGGAGAAAGAAAAACAAGGGGACGGAGGAGGAGGATTCACAGCATGTGGACTGAGTAAGATCAATTGAACTTAACAGAGGCAGACCAAAAGAGAAGTGGTGGTACTTAAGCCCACTGGAGTTCAGCATAAGAGGTGAGCCATTATAAGGACAGGAGTAAGGCCTTGAGTCAGTATAACACATGCATGAATATATATCCTTAAATACTGAACACAAAGCAGCCCGTAGTGCCATTTAATTCAAAAGGTCAGCATCCAACTGTGTCACTGTTTGATGACATCATGTGAAATCACTGTCCACTTGTTGACAGCTGGAGGCTAAAATTTATTGGGCAGGAGGAGCTTTGTGAGTCAAACCCCTGAGTGATTACTTTCAGATAGAGTGGCAGTTTATGATCAGTGATACATTTTACATAAATCGAGGATCCATGTTTGAGAAGATCAATTTGTTTTTTCATGCATGGAAATAGGTTTTTGGATTAAACCTGCCTCCAAAACAATTATAAGCCTTTCCAGGAGAACTGCTCTCAAAAAGTGTCAGCTGGTCAATGTCACTGTTATGCTGCTAAAACAGAGGGACACTGCTTCAACGAAAAGGTTGTTTAATGTTTATAGACAGTTCAGCTGGCCCGAGTTGTTAAAACAGGTTTGGTCAAACCTTCTGTTTGCTTTTTATTTCAGATTTCATAAGACACCATATGCTGTGAGGATGGGATGTTGTAAAAGGCAGAGAAGAATGACGTAATTTCAAATGCCGCTAATGTTTAATTTATACTGGCTCTGTCCGTGGTGCTGAAATCAGCCATTCATATACTGTATGTTCGCACACACGCAACTAGGACCATAAATTAGGACCATATTATTTAAATAATATAAAATGTTTCTTTCTTTTTCTTTAACTTTTAACTACTGTTATTTGATAAGCAAACTGCACTACTCTTCATTACTGAAAGAACTACTGAGATCCTTAACTTAATTTAGTACTACAATATTATAAAAGTACTATGTTAAAAGAAATGTTCCACATTTAGTTTAAGTACAGAAGTATCAAACATACCTTTCTAAAAGTGTATGGTTGCATACAGTATGGTTTACTGTCATATTATTTTGTGTTGCAATAACATACAACAACATTTCAATGGAGAATGAGCAAGTTTTGTACTCGGTTGCACAGTTTGATTAATAACAATAAACTATTGTAAATGCCTATTGGAAATAAGTGACTAAATAGAAATACTCAACTAAAGTGTTTGAAAATTGTTGCATAGGTCTTACTTAATGTAATATGTAATGGAAAAAGATTGATGTAGCAAAATGTTCCCAACTTGTTCATTCCATGCCTAGAAGACTTGGTGCCGTCATTAAAAATCATGGAGGTACAAAGTACTAGATGTAGTAGTTTATGTTGTGGGGTGTACTCATTTTTGCATCGCTCTTATTTGAGTAAAACTGAGAAATGTGTAGGCCTATTCTAAGTTATATTATTAACCTTACTTTCATGTTATAAGTTAAACAGATGTTATAGTAAAACATTTTGGAAATTGCTTTTGTGTTCATTGAGATATTGTTTAAAATGTTACTTTTCGAAGGGGGTGTACTCATTTACGCTGAGCACTGTATGTATTATTTCCTCAATTAATTACCATAGAGTAGCTAATACCTGTACTTTCACTTAAGATACATTTTGAAATCAGGACTTGTACTTGTAATGGAGTATGTTAAAAATGTGGTATCAGTACTTTTACTTAAGTAGAGTATCCGAGTATGTTTTTCACCATTGCCTAATGGTGAATAGGCCGACTTATGCTAGAGTAAACCAGCGTCTCCAAACCTGACTCAATGTTAGTTCTTCACTTGTGCAGTGTCATTTATTTACCTGATGATGTCACTCTTGCTCCTCTAAGTCTCTCTCTCACTCTCTCACTCACACACACACACACTCTCACTCACACACACACACACACACACACACACACTCTCTCTCTCACTCACACACACACACACACACACACACACACACACACACACACACACACACACACACACACACACACACACACACACACACACACACACACACACACACACACACACACACACCCGGATGGATGACTTCACCGTTCTGCCTGGGTTTCCTTTATGATCCCGGGATCTCCCACTTCCCTCAGCAGACAGCAGCCAGCAACACAGGCGAACACAGCTCTCTCTCTCTCACACAAACACACACACACTCTCTCTCACTCTCACGTTGCCTCTGCCTGCAGCTGCAACACATCCAGAGACCACAGAGAGACCACAACAACAGCCGGACCTCAGACGCTGGTGTCCCCGCATCTACATCGAGTTAAAGGATCCCAGCAGGACAAACACACCGTCCGCTGCAGCTTGCACCAACAAGGGAATCTAAGGCTTTATTGAAAATATAGAGCCACTGGGGAAGACTTGTATCTACTTTCTATTTACTCTGGTGATCCTTCTCCGTCGTGCCACAATGTCCGAGGTGCTGCCATACAACGAGGGGAAAATGAACGGCTACGGGGCGGACAGCGAGGTCAGTCAGATGTCCTTTAGCTGCGGACTGCAGGACACAAGCGCCTTTTTCGCTGCGTCGCAGGCGAAAAGACCACCAAAGCTTGGACAGATCGGCAGAGCCAAGCGAGGTAAAGGATAGTTAAATAACACTTTGTCACAACGACTGACACATGGCGAGAATTATGTATGTGATGGAAAACATGCAAAATATGTGAGGACTTATAGTCAGTTTATTATAATGCTCTCATTCATATAATCTAGTTTTATTCAAATTGTGTTTTGTTTAGAACATTCGAGCCTACGTTTACATATTTGCAACACAGGGTAAATACTTCTTTGTTACACGAGTCTGTTTACATGCATGCACGAGACATGATCTCCGTGTAAGGACACCCCCCACACTGTTCCCAAAACAATAGAAACCGTAGTGATAAAAGCCTGGCTCGTCGCCATTACCGTGAACGAGTTGGCTTCACCAAATGCGCGTATCCGAGGTCGGGGATCTGCAATACTGATTTCCTTTTTTATTTAGTAGGCTATTCACCTGCAGTATTGTCAACTGTTTCTCACTTGCTTTGGTTATTTAGTGTACCCCCATTAATCTAGGCCGTAAATAGAATCACTTGACCTTATAATAAAACACAATGATCTCAGTATTGATTGTGATATTATAGAAATGTCATCATGTATCTCTGCTGTAGTAGTCTCAATAAACATCCTCCCCTTCTCTCTCCCTTCTCCCCCCCTCTCTCCCAACAGTGGTCATCGAGGATGACCGAATAGACGAGGTCCTGAAGGGGATGACAGACAAGTCTGCACCCGGCGTTTAAACATGAGCGAGTCTTGCAGACTTTTTATTTTTGATCACCGATTTGAAGCACTTGTCGGCTGTGCATGTTCGAGGATTGCAGGAGAATAACGACGGCACGAAGCGAGGATGGAGTGACTGACGAACGGCAATTAAAAGAGCAAAGAACGGAGGGAAAATGGAGAAGGATGAAGGTTGATAAATGAATATGACAGAGAGGATGAAAGAAAGAGAAGAAGAGGGAGAGACTCTGGAAAAGATCAAGATTTATCATGGGATTGCTGGCAATTCTCCAAAAGAATCCCGATTTTAGGCACTGCTGCGCAGCGAGATGTTGAGATGGCGGACTCTGCTCTGTATCTAACATCTGCTGACTTTAATGATGGATGAACTTGTCATTACTTCACGACCATCTATTTTTCCTTTCAAACAGCGTTGTAGGCAACAAAATACTGCAACTGGAGGCTGAAGCTAAATCCCAGCCCTATTTCAATAAGTTGTACAGTACAGTAGGTAGGCTAGGCTCTCAGACGTCCCCCTTCTCCCCCCCCTCCTTTAGGCTCTGCTTTGTTGATTCAGTCAGCGACGGTGCATTCAAGGGAGCTGTCCTTTCAGCACTGGTCCAATGCATTCCTGTTGCTGCTAACGCTTTTTAAAAACAGACCAACCAAACTCTCGGGTCTGCTAAATAGAGGAGACACATTGTATGTAAAAAAAACATATATCCGAGGACGGTGCAATGTTAATATTTTCTGTAGTAGGCCTGCTTGTTTTGGCCCTTAAAGAACATTAAGCCACTGATTAAACCTGAACCACGCTACATGTTCTTCTTCTTCTTCTTGCATTACCCATCAGTGGTTAAAGGTGCAGCTTGGCACCTTCATGTAGCTGATTTAGACCTGCACATATCATTTGTTCCCTTGTTTTTGCATTCTAAAATGCTCAGATATCTACAGAGGTCAGCACAGATGATATTAAATGTTTAGAATAAGTCATGAAATTGATGGGAAAAAAATTATGCTTTCCAAAATTTGGTTATTTCAATTCGCAATTATTTGTGTTCCTTCTACTATACGTTTTTTCTCCATCTATTTGCATGAACTTTCACTCCGGTGCCAATGCAGGTGCCACTACTCTTACCCTGGCACGCTTCTTTTTGACAAAAGTCATATTTGTATTTTTATATCTAAATATTTGTTATTTAAATTATATACTAGTCTATCGTCTTACAATTCATCAACAAAAATATTTCTACTTCAGAGAGGATATACAGGATGAGACTAGGCTTCATGGAGGTGAAGCCAAGATTTTGGTGGACTGGTCCCGTTCTATATCACCAGTCGGGTGTTTTTTAAAGACTTACTGAATGTGTCTGGGGTTTTGCACACATCAATGTTAAACTATTATTAAGAAATCGTATACTGTGACTTGAGCTTCGTTGATGAATTTGTTAGAACATGGCAGTTTTAGAGTATATTGCACTGTTTACGAGTATCCTCAAATAACAAGTGTTATTTGACCTATTTTGGACATTACAGTTTTTGTTTTTTTATTGTTTATTTTGTACCATTATTTTAAAGAAACTGGATATGGTTTGTTGTGCATGAAACCTTAATATTTTCAAAAATGAAACATCATTTTCTGAAACAAAAAAGCAACAAAAATGTCATGACATTCTAAGAATGAGTCATTGTATATTATGATGCCATTTTCACTGTATTTGGTGAATTAATAAATGGTGAAAGAACATGTAAATGTGTTTCTTTGGTATGACTTTTGTCCCAAGACACTTCTTATTTTTTGTTACTAAGAATTCAAAGAGGATGAATCATATACACCCAACAATTGACCAAACATCAGAATGGCCTGGGCCTGACAAAAGGCAATGGGAGCACTGTGACGATTAAACATTAAAAGGGATGTATTCTGAGAAACAACAGAACACAAGTGTGTTTGTAGTATCAAAAAGCAAAAGTCCTCTTTGTAGCCTTTGAAGTCAGTAGCCAAGATCTCAGTGACAGCAAATACTGATTCTTAATTAAAGGAGGATAAGCGATCCATCTGTTATGCTGTTAAACAGCTCGATGTCGGCCTACACTAGTGAATTTATTACACCACAGACCCCTGGGGAGCAATGACTGACCACATGATCATCTATCAGAGTTTACATGTGCAGCGTCCTCATACAGTAGCTCTCACAAAGAGATGGAAGCAGGCCTCTAAACACTCGTTTGACTAGTGCAGCAAGACAAAGCTTTGTCATGCACCATGCAAAACCAAAAAGAAAGCCAGTATGCTCTGTGGTTTATTTGGTACATTATACTGTCACACAATGGCAAAAACCAAACATTGAACCATTTATCAATCCCTTTTTGTTGGCTTCTTGCTTGCTAGTTTCCAGAAACTCTCGTTCACAATAAAATTAGAATGAAGGTGTTATCTTGTTCAGGGTTGTCAACAGTCAAACTAACAAACTGTACACATAAATATACTGCTGTGTAATTTTTTATCAAATCAAAATTTCAGTTTTTTTACACTAGGTGAGCAACTCCATAACTAATTTCTCTTAAAACATTAACAGACCTGTATAATGATGTGGAGTTTGGTTTAAGGAAACTTGAAGAACACTGCACTACATTGTTTGCCAACAGTTTCAGTCAGGAAATTGTGTCAGTTAAAATCAGCCCTCTTCCACCTGCGGTACACAAACCTGCAGGCCATCGAGAACTCACTAGAAATGAATTTCCTTGTAATCTCACTGCAGGATTTTTCTGGAAATCACAGATAGGATTTTCAGGCTCATTTGTGTATCTCATGTGTTTGGAATAACATGTACAGGACACATCTATAAAAAGCTACATGTTGTGACAACAATGTTCCTTGTATGACTCTGAATTGCACTTCACTCTAATAACAGAACAACAGCAAACATCATCAGCCTAACCGGCCCCATTCCCATCAGAGGGATTATTGACTGTCCTGATAACATGGGCACTGCACTGAACGAACACGTAGTGCTATCGATCACGTTGTTGTTGTGGGAGGCGTGTGCCTGTGTGTGTGTGTGTTGTCTGCAGTCATGGACAATAACACTTTTCACAGTAATGGGCGGCCCTGAGAGGCAGTAACTGGAGTGACATATTTGGGCAGATATTGAATTGTATCAGCTCTGCTCCACTCCTCTCTTCCTGCCATGAGTGGGATTGTCAACATGTGACCTTTCAAAGAAATTCATTCAAGTCCCATTACCGAAATTGCTGCAGCGCTAGCAATGCTATTACATCAGTGTTAAACACATTTGTAATGTTATAATTTTCCATTCATTTCAAGTTCAAGAATCCTACAGAATATTGTTATATCAAAACACTGCAGGACATTTTGGAAACACAAAATATAACACTAGAGATACTTTATCTTCAAGTTACTATGGAAAAATCCCTTAAAGAGAACAAAAGCAGTATTTAAATAATCCTATGAAAAGGTAATGTCTGTGTATCCAAAGCTCCTTTGTGCCATTATTCCCAATGGTTGTCCACAACCATTTACAAAAAGAGTACTGCATTGGATGACATGTCACAATAAACAAGTCAGTGTAGTGTGTATTGTAAAACTAAAAAGGCAAATCAACAAAGAGATAAAGGGGGTTCAGCTGCTTTATGGTTTTTTGCACATATAAAAAGTCTGCTGAAGGTCAAAAGTCTTCAGTCGGATTTAGTTCATGTGCCTGTGATGACCATAGAATTCATTACAAAATTTCCATTACACTATTTAATATCTTACTGTAGCAGCACCTGCATTTATTGAGTCTCTATTTATCTCTATAGATTTAACTTTGACATGTCACCTGACCTATACAGTATGTCAAGCTTTGGTTACAGACACTTTAAGGTTTTGAAATCAAACTCAAAATGTTTAGTAATATTAAAATAATACAAAATAAAACGTTTAATTCTAATGTAGGTTGTCTGATTGGAACATCTCAGGCATCAACTAAGAGCTGCTGCCCTCCTAAAGATGCAAACATTCAGGCAACATTTTACAGCTTTCAGGGTCAGAGGCCAGTTGAAATGATCTGGAGCTGTGGATGTAACCTGGGGTCTTTGTGAGCCTCATGTCCTGAACCAGCAGATGGGCTTTGAGTGCGGGCCATCCCGGGGTCAGCACAAACACGCTGCAGAAGCCTCCCAGAGGACACTCACTAAGTACAGTATGTGACCACATAGAACAACTAGATGGAAGTACAAGCACAAGAGACATGTGGACGGCTGTTTGCAAAGCAAACAAAGGCTAAAGCAGAGCGCTGTAAATGTTGTTATATGAATGTTATGAATGTTATTCCTCACAATCAAGATCACACAGCTCACATCAACGCTTAGCTCTATAGGGTCAGACTAAGCGTGTGCAGAGAGGACAAAGAGCTTTGATCTGATTCCGCTTTTGCTCCATCCCGAGTGGACATCCATTAATATTCCTCCTCCAGTTATATAAGCCTGCCATACAGAATATTTGCCATTACGCTTCCCTAAGGGATATGGGCAGATACGTATACAATGCTGTTGAACAGTGTCTTTGATTTCTCTCAGTAATCACTGCATTAATGCAGATTTCCAGTGATCAGGATAACTACTGATTCCCTCTATCTTATCTTAGATAGTTTGCCCCATAATTAAGATGTGATACTATTAAGTTGTATGCTACTGATAAAAGTAAGCAGTGACATGGCTACAACAAAAGTAATTTTCCAAACTTCAAATTTAAAGTTTTGGTGGAAAACTAAAAGGCTTAACCTATTGTAGTATTTGGCAAAAGAATGGAAAATAAGAAAGACAGTAGTTTAATATCTTTCTTACTCCTAAAGCATTACATCAAAAACAGGACAAGTTGTGCTGTCGTGATCCAGTTTAACACGTATGTGAGGCAGATAAAACCCAAAGAAGTTTGGTTAAAGCATTCAGTAGACCTTTTGAATTGTATGAGCCCTCACATAACACCCACACACCACAGCACTCAGAGCCAATCGATGCAGACAGAGAGGGCAGGGTGGTGACCGAGAGAGTAAAAGAGAGACATAAAGACAGACAGGGATAGAAAGGCATTGAACATGCAGTAGATTAGTGTTGTTGCTGCCCTTGGGCAACAGAGCATGGAGGACAATTAGCAGCAGGAGAGGCAATTCTGGATCTGTTATCTCTCACATAAATACATAGTACTCTTTATTAAATCATAGCCCCAGACACCTGGATGCATCAAGAGAACTGAAGGCAAGACAAAAAGATTTGTGTTTAAGAGGAAATGATGACTAAACCTCTCCTGTGTGAGGCCTGCGCCCTTCTCTGTGGTTATATAACTTAAGTCCAGTCAAGTTAAATCTCGCCATCGGGGTTTCTGACATTGCAGATCAGTCAGTCTGACTAACATACAAAAATACACTTCTGAGTTTCAATAAATTCATATTTTGACAGAACAGAGAAAACCTAAACTAAGTGCAACTGAGGATAAAGTGATGAAGAATGCATCATACTTTGTTGGAAAATAGAGCAGAAACTCGCTCCATGTTGAAGATACATCCACACTGAGTGTAATCCCTCAAATGTGTTTATGTCCCAGTGCAGTTCAGCTACTGTACACCCTTTTTTATTGAACATATCAAACCCACTGCCACATACTGTACATAAGCACCCTCCTGCCAAATAGGTCCCAAGCTGTTCTTTATAACCCCGCTTTTCAGGTAGCCAGGCCATTGCACCCAATTGTTATCAGGGAAACCAGATAACAGCTGACGGGGTTTACCCAGAGACGATGCAAGGGTCTGTGGGAGAAAATGGGTGAGATAAAGACCATCACTCTCTGATAGTTATACATTTCAATATGTGGAGCGGTGTGCGTGCAGTGTGGTTTCTTGAGTCTTGATGTACATACACAAATATAGAGGGAGGGACAGGTTTATGCTACTTACATGATTTGTCCGGCAAGATAAGATCTTAACAAGTAGACACCACTTTTATACATTTGAGTACATACAATAAAAAAAAACATACAACCAGTTACTGTAGCTGAAGGCCTAATGACGTTTAATGTCCCAACAACCAATTTAGTCTCATTTAGACACATGTTAGCAATAGCCTTTCTTAGCACACGCAAAAGCTACAAAATGAAAAGGTGGGGTATTAAGTGGAAAATGTAATGTCAAATAGAACAAACGGTTAACATCTCTTGTGTTAACAGCTGACCTGATTTCAGGCATCTAACCATGAACAATGATGAATTGACTTAAAGATTAGATGACCAGAAGTGTAAAAAATGCAGACTTACTTTCAGGTTGTGACCTATGTGAACATATCAGCTAAATATTTTTAGGTGTAGCAACAATAAAAATGGGGAGGGGTTTAGCCTACAGTTAATTCCATATGACTGGGCTAACTCCGGCGCCTGAGGAAGATCATGGGATAGGATCAAAAGCTGTATCTTGTGATGAGCTCAACATCAAAGTGAAACATGTTTCACCAGCTGAAAGTCATGGAACAAAGAAGAGCCATCTGAAAAATCACACACCTTTTTTTCCCCAAGTCTTAAAAATAGGCAGTAATTAGATCTCAGTAGAGAATTAAAAATAAATGATTTCTACTTTATCAATGTGGTCCCCCCTCCAGTCACCAGCCTTCCTGCCTGTCTGCATGCATGCCTGCCTCCCTCTCTCTCTCTGTTCTGGTCTAAATTTAAGCAACAGAGTGCACAGGACCTGAAACGCATCTCATGTTTCCTCAACAAATAACACGCAGGGTGGGCTATCACTTGTATGTATGTGTGTTTGACACGCAGTGCTGTGTGTCAAACACCGCATGTCTCCATTAGCAGCTTTTGTCTGGAATCTAGAGCAGACACGGGATAGATGGAGACAAGCCCAACAGAAGGGGGGACTCTGACTGACATTCTAATAGACTTTAACACTGACTTTACATGCAGGCCGGGGCTGCTGTTATGTACCATGTCTAGACAAGTTTGTTGTGCAAATTGCGTAACACTGGCAGGCTGAGGCTGCACCACCGAATCCAATACTGTCCAGGTCAATATATAGGCAGTTAAGGACACTGGGATGGAAAATTGATTTGTTTTATTATAAACATCATTAGGAAAGAAGCTGATGAAAGATCCATGATGTGATGAGTTAACAGGACTACAAAAAATCCCATTATAATCTCAATTAAAAACATAAAATCATATAAAAACATGTGGAAAACAATTTGTATGTTTGGATAACTCAAATGCCAACAGGGAGCTTTATATAAGGGCAGACTTAAAGCAAAAATATTGAGTCTCTGTTCACAATATGTTGTGTTTTAAGTTGATGTTGATCTGTATTTGTTACCTTTTCTGTATAGTGGCCCTCTGTGGTCCTTGATTGTGGGCTTGGGAGTTGTTACCTACCTTGTCACACTATGGGTTTAGAAGGCTGGCAATAAGAATAGCATCAACTAAAATGTTTTGTTTGGGTTATGTGTGTGATGTTTTATTGTATCTGTGTATTTTTACTGTTTATTATCATCATTATTTTGGTCTATTCCTTATTTTATTGATTTGGTTTGTTTTACTTATATATTTTATTTATTTATCTTTCTGGCATATGTTTGTTTATTCATTGAGGAATACCACCTGGTGGGGTTTGCAACTTTTTGTCATGAATGTTGGAAATATTGTGTTTGTGAAAAACTGATGTTGTTAAAAAAAAGGGGGTACATATTGAAGTCTATATTTTCACATGAAAGGGACTTTTTGTTAAAAACACCTCATCGTTTGCTAGTTCCACCACTGTACTACAGTTCATTTATTTAAAAGCAAGTTGGGTTTTGGCTTTCCAAAAGATGCTGTTATTTAGAATAACCTTTGTTTCATTAGTTGGTTTGATTTGGGATTTCCATTTTGTCCAATCCCTAAATGTAAAGAGACCCTTTTTGTTTATGTAAAAAGTCTCATATTTTCTCCACAGTTTAAAATGTTTCTTACTCCAGTTCTTCTTTGGGCATGTAACAACTGCACATTAAAATTGTTTTCGAAAATCCAGTCATGTTAAGTCAATATTAGACAGGAAGTCTTCCTCATCCTTATTGGCGTTCATCGGAGGTGGGGCCGTTGTGCCCTCCAGTAACTTCTTCTCCAGAGCTGCATCTTCTGGACTGAGTTCCTCTCCTTTGGTCATTACGTACAAAAAATATTCAAAGCCTTCCCCATAACTGTACTTCTTAATCGACCAGTTATACTCTGTGCGAGCGTACAGGCGTTTCCTGAAGAGTGGATTGGCAAACGTTACAGAGACAAACCGTCCTCCTGGTTTCAAGCAGCGACTAATCTGGAAGAAGAATAAAGAAAGAGAGAAACAGAATTAAAAGACATTACCACCCAGATGCACACCATTCTAATTCCCTCTATCAATGCCAGCAAACTCAACGACATCCTTAGCAGCATGGGATGTCTGGATCTCTCCAATCAGGCACATAGCTTCTCAGTCCACATGTTTGGTTGCCTAGCCATGCAGTCTGAAAACATGTTGTTACAGCACTAAAACTTCCACTCCATATGAATTATTGTTGTTCTGGGTCCATCAACACCCTAGTTTGTTCATCCTGCGTGTGAAATTCACATGTGCATCAGGACACAATAAGCTTCAGAGGACTGCCGAGCTCAGGCAAAAAACAGTACACACAAACACAAAATGTGAAAATTGACACAAACAAAAGCAAGCAGAGACACATTTAGTGAGGCAGGGAGTTTCTCCAGAGACAGACCTGTGTGTGGGAGTGAAGGAACAGAGTCTGTAGAGCAAGGAGCGACAAACTTTTCACTTGTACACATCAAACTTGTAAACTGGGTCGACATTGCATTGTTAGGGAATGGTTGCAGGCAAGCAGCAACAGTCATTTCCAGTCAGTGAACAGTATCATACAGACACACAGTGATACTTGGGTTATCAGCATAGACTGTATCAAATATGTCTGTAGTCTCTGTGACGTCACCCATAGATTTGAAAGATTTAAAGCTTAATGGGGTTTGCTCCAGCTGTCACCATACCTAGCTAATACAAAACATCAGCAGAGCAGACAGCTAGTGTCATAACAAAATCACTGTATTTAAGATTTGGTAGTCTAAGTGTTGCCTTTTAAAATCCTAACTTAGCTTCCATTGTTGGAGGCCAGCAGTGAAGTTAGAGTTGATAACATCTCCACTGATGACTTGTTTAAGATTATAAAATCAGAGTTGTGGCCTTGGGCTTCAGACTCAACATCAAATGTATTTTTTATGAGCTAATTCCTGAGGCCCCAATGCTACACAGTCAATGTAGATACAAAAGATGGATGTATAAAATATTGAGAAGCTGCTGCATGGTCTCTGAAGATGGCTTGGATTTGAAGTCAGAAGAACTGGTCATGACGGTTGGGATTTTAATGTCATGCAACCAGGATTGAGCAGTTCTGGTCTGTACAGTAAAGTCTGTACAGCATGAGTATCCTGCGCTTCTCACATGATTCATCTCCACCAGCAAGCAGCCCGACCATGAATTATTCACTCTGCACTGTGACATGGAGGATAAGCGAGAGGAAGGGTGGAGGGGTCTTTGAATATTGGATGAAATTAGCGGCTGATCTAGATTAGAAAGTGTCTGACAAAAACATGGCAAAGAGTTGAAAGAATGTAGGGATGAAGAAATGACTGTCACAAAGAAATCAATCAGATAACATCTTTTTCAAAACCTTGTTTTAACTTTTCAAGTTTCTTAAGACTTAAACACTGATCTTCAACTTTAGAATATAGCCAGGGGTTGTTGGTCAAGAAACAATCTTGGAAGCAATTGACTAAAGCTCAATAAAAACATGATCAATACTTCTCAGACCAAAACTGGAGTACTAACCCCAACCCTAACCCTAAATCTTTGCCCACTACCTTCAGACTCTGCATTCATATATAAAGATATACATTACCACATTTGTATCTTTTCCAAGTTTAAGTGTTAAACTTGACATTTTTTTCTCCAAATATTAGCATTAAAAAAAAGTTTAATACCAACCTTAAAAAGTGAGGTCATCTTTCGTTTTTACCTTAACATTTACATTATGACAGTCTTCTTAGAAGGCAAGGTCTTATGAAAAGTCAAAGTCCGGTACTGGTGGAGACCTCCAGAGGCTTTGGTGAGTGAGGTAACCGGAGGTGGGGTTAGCAAAGTTCATTCTCCTTAGCTCACCCCTTAAGCCATTATTCATGACACTGGGATGTATGGTTGCACCGCAGGCTGTGTACCTGTGCAGTGTAACTCCAGAACCTTATGTCACTGCTGACCGGGGGTACAACGTCACTGCAACCCAAGGAGAACCTGAACTACAGCAAAGAGCTCGGCTTCAACTGTGACCTCGTTAGCTCGGCCGGCATGTTGGGGGATGGCTTCGACTGTATTTTGTTTTAATTCTGTTTCAGAGCATTTCAAACCAACTGACACAAATAATATTATCCAATCCAACAATATGTGTCTCCAGCATAGATTGTTTTAACCACGCTTGGCATGGACACAATTTTATGCATTTCACAGGAAATCCTTATCAGGAGGAGGATGATGCATTGAGTGTGGTGATTCATAAACTGTAAAAAATATAGGCACATGTACTACTACAAAAGCTCTGGTACTATCATCAACACACACATCAGAGTGGAGCTCTTACTACAGTAAAGGATCAACAGTGACAGGTCTGTTTGGATGTGATGTTATGCTGTGAAAGCTTCACATAAACATTTCATTTGAAGAAAAGCAAGCGGTCATTTTTTCCTGGCATGCAGATAAACTTGCAGATAATGTAAATGGAAAAAAGTGGCTAGTGTAGAGTCTCATTTCTTAATCAACAGGGAGAGACTCACTGGCTGTTTCACCCAAACACTGGAGTAAGGAAACCGCATCCTAAAAACACTGAGTCAGTTTTCAACATCCACTCTCAGTCCATCATCTGTAAACTGATCCTAAGTAGGCCACAGGGCTTCTCCAAGAGGACAGAGGAAACCACTCTGTTAGCACCCATCTTCTCACAGTCACACTGCACAGAAACCATTCCTCAACAGTCACACACACACTCACACACTCGACGGGATTAGCTAAAACACGCAGGCAGCTTCATGGCCTCTCCTGAATTATTCAGTGTCGGAGTAACCTGCCCTGCATTGAGTACGATGCAACAAAAAGGTAATATGAGAAGTTTGGATCCCCTCAAAGAACTCCAGGTAATCCCACTGGCATTTTAAGATGTTTATCTATATTTGAAATTCATTCATCCCACTGTATTACTATTGTAACCAGTTTTACAGTTTATCACATTTTCTAAATATTTCTTTAGGTGCCCCCATAAATTACTTTAGTTTGGAAATGACCAAAATGCTTTTATCAGGAGAAAAAATTGAACTTGTCCTAACCCTTGAAATATTCACTTTTTATATGTGAGGTCCCTGTGTGACCTTTTGTATGAGCGAAAATGAAGATAGAAGCTGTCAGTGCGGGGAGAATGACATTTCTTCGAATCTGTAGGATTTCTTTCTCCAGCTGTGTCCTCAATATCTCCTATCCATTGCTTTGTCTTCCTCTCCTTACATAACTGCAATAATAATGTTCATCCGCTTTTATCTCCATTGTCTTCTTTCTGAGCTCTTGTTCGCCTGAAGGTACTGTACATGAGATAACTGATTGTGTACGGCAGTCAGACGGGGACAGAGTGTCAGCTGGTCATATTGTTCTCGGTGATATCACTCTGAAGGACCTTTGAGTTACATCATTCTGGGTTCATCTGAGATTGCAAAAGGTAGAAGGTTGTCGCTACTGAGGCAGTGAGCACCTATGGTATCATTCTTTCCGATTCTCGATTCCACTTTTTGGGCAACCAGTACCATTATTTAAGCGACAGTGTTGAAAGGGTGAGATAGAGGGGAAGACACGCGGCAAATGGTCCCAGGCTGGATACGAACCCAGTTCCACCTTATGGGGACCAAGCGCAAGTACATGGGCATGCCAGCTCTACCAACTGAGCTATACAGCAGCCTTTTTCTTGAGCTTTTAACCACATCTCGCAGCATTCTTCTCAATTTGCAAGCCTATTGGCTGTTAATGGCCTAGATGTGATGAGGGTGAACACTACAAACAAGAAGGTGGATCTTGAGTGAAGATTTCTCTGTTAAACAAAAGTATATCGACTTGGGATTCTCCACGTTTCATGTGTCTACACGATCTTAATGAGTTTAACTCTTCTGAGCTGACAATCAAACACAAGCTAGGTGGCTTATGGGTAATACTGAGTACCCTCCCTTTACTTTTTTTTGTATGGATCGGATATGAGCTAAATAATTGCATGACATGACAGAATCTTGGACGCCTGACTATGTCTTGAATTTGACCTGTGCTTGAATCCTAACATGACAAGTGAAAAAGGGAATGTTTTAATGGTTTTATTAAGTGTGGCAGTTCGTCCATTTCACCTCCTTCTCTTTAAGTCATGAAGGAGGTTGTGAGTGCTCAAGTTCAGCTGTGTAGTTCGCTATACTATGATCATTGATTTGAAACAGTCAAAAGATAAACAAAATCTTGTTATGACAATATATTTCCATCATCCATATGTGGGAGAATCCAAAACAAAAAATAGCTGTTAATATTATTATGTTTGTCTATTTTAACAGATGACGGAGGCTGTGTAGGATGATTAGTAAGAGGCAGGCAGAATGTGTGTGTGTGTGTGTGCACCTGCCTCACTGTGGGCAAGGCAAAGCTGATCAGTTGGTAGAAACAACAGCAGAGCCCTATCTCTGGTCAGCAGACTTGTACAGACCACAGCCTACTGTCTCCTTTAGAACACACAGACACACACAGACACACACACACACACACACACACACACACACACACACACACACACACACACACACACACACACACACACACACACACACACACACACACACACACACACACACACACACACACACACACACACACACACACACACACACACACACACACACACACACACACACACATTACACTGCACCCGCTAAACATGCATGTTTAAACACACAATTAAACTGGGGCAAACGGAAAAGAGGGGTGGAGGTGAACTTTTTATTCAGGTCATATTTTTGTTTCCAATATTTTAAATCTTCTTCCCCCAGTTTTTCTTTGCTTTACTGATCTCATGTTGCTTCACAGACCCACCTCAATGTTTCCCCTCGCTGAAGTAATGTGCCTTTTCTCCTCCACCCCATTTCACCTCGCTCATGATGTGGAGAGCAACAAGGTGTTAAAGTCTTGAGGAAACAGGGAAATTAAGGAATGGGTGAGAGGAATAAGGAGAGTAAGTGGGAGTGGGTGTTGTGAAAATTAGGTCTAATGTCCAGTCTCATAACAAGGCAGGTCTGCTCTTCCCACAAGGGTGCGACGGCCTGCTTTCCTTCAGCCCTCCATCCCTGTTTTATCACTCCCTTTTTGTTCTTCTTTCTCTAAGCTCCTGCTTCATGAGCCAAATGTGCAAATGCTATAAGGCACCATCTGCCCTGAAGTATAGATCTGCCTGAGCGAGTGGGCTGTTTCTGCACAAGCAAAGTGTCTCCTTTGGGTTTGTTTCAAAAGGAAAAGCTATGGCAGAAAATACAATACCAATATATATAAAGATGCTAGCAGTTTTTACTAAGCTCAAGTGCTCCATATGCACAAGCTCAAAACAACATAATAAACATACATAATTCTGATCACACGTTTTAATTTATTCAGACACCTACTCCCACTGGAGGACTTACAGTACTTGGCATGGTGCTGGATAACAGGGAAAACGTGAGTGTTGGATTGCCTGTCTCCACCCTCCAACACTACCTCCTCCATCCTGCCCACCCATCTTTCCTCCCCAAATTTCCCTCGGCTACCCACCTCCTGTCCTCCCCTCTCTTCTCCTCACCCAGCTCACACCCCATCACCTCCGCCCACCCACTGTTCTGATAAATTATACATCAGAGACCCTTTCTTCTTTTCTCTTCTCTTCCTCAACATCTATCCACCCTTGCTTTACTATAGGAGAAAAAATGGCTAATTTGTGGTGACACTGATTCCAAATGGAGAAATCTGATATAAATCGGCTTGTGGGGGCTCGGGCTACCATAGGAAGACAACAGCATCTTGCCTTTCGAGTAGGCGCATACCTCCTTCTCACACCTCGCGTTGTCATGGAGACAAAAGTGAGGCGCTGGCCCCGGTAACATATGTAGGTCAGAACGGGACGCCTCTAAAAACAAAAACATGAGGCAGCACAACAGTGAGACTCACAAGTTTGTTAAATGGGGAAAATGCCAGGAGAAGGCTATCCCATTTTATTCCTCCTAATCCTCCTCTTTTCCTGGAATGGAGGGCACGTGATGAATCCTTCGTGGTCTAACATATCCCAGGATTCAATGCGCAACTGTGATGAGTTAGTTAAAGACAACAACAATAAAGAATGGCATCTGCTGAGTCAGCATCGGCATGGATGTATGAGAAAAGCAGAGGAAAATCTATACATTTGTTGAGTTGAATCAACCAATGACACATACTTTAAACCCAAGGGGTCTTTACTTTGAAATAATAAACCAGGTCTACCGTCCCTCTGTGAAGTCTGCAGCCGACACAGCCAGTGGAAATAAACATCAACCACTTGCCGGGGTTTCAGGCTTGAGTGAGTTTGTTTGCTGGAAAATTCTTACACAGCATTAAAATGAGTGGGTTAATTATATGTGGTTGTACCTTTAAGAAAAGGAAGGAATTACTAATACTTGACAAGTAATATAACTTTACACTGGTTCGAGGCTAATTCTACAACATGAGGATAACTGAAAGCTATGCCTTGGTTATTTCCCTTAAAATTAGGGGAACACTCGTCTTTAGGCACATTTTCAACTTGGTGCCCATGCTGATGTTATGTAATTGTCAGATTGTGTTTGTGTGTGTGTGTGTGTGTGTGTGTGTGTGTGTGTGTGTGTGTGTGTGTGTGTGTGTGTGTGTGTGTGTGTGTGTGTGTGTATTATGTGTCCATGCCTGTGTGTGGACTCCTGTCTAACCGATCTGCATCTTCAATTAAATCTTCAATTTAGGTGCCACTTTTCCCCCTTATGGCAATCTGGCATGCCAAGCTAAAATTAAAACATCCTCTTTTATCAAAAACAACCGTCTCTTGCTTTTATCTTTCCTTTCTTCTTTATCTCTCCCACTCCCTCTCAAACCCTCCTCACCCTTTATGCCTTCCCTTTTCATTGGGGACCAGAGAGGTTTGCTTTAATTGCTGAACTACTTTTCACACCGGCAGAGAAAGACAGAGACACACTTTAGACACCCACACATGCCCACTGTCACGCTTCCAGCACTGCTTTTGAATTCCCACACTCCCAAGCCTGTGTGTGTGTCTGGGTGTCTGTGTGTCTGTGAGAGCATTTTGCATGTGTTTTATTTTGCTCAAACTTTCTCCATCCACATGTACTACTTAAAAGCAGTCACAGATACAAAAGCAGCATTTCACTTTGAATAATTATTCTAAATTAATTAAGCCATGTTTGCTATTCTTGGCGCAGTATGATGAAAAAATGATGCAGACTTGGTGAAAAACTTTGTACTGGATGGGAATGCACAGAGTCAGCAGATGTGTAATTAATAAACTTGTCGAAAAAAATAAAGTAAAACTCTGAGGAATACGAGCCACAGAGAATCTGGAGCAACACATTACTGCTGGTACAGTGACACGTTTGGCTTCGAAACAGGAAGAGTAAAAGGAGGGGTGTGTTTCCCTTTTGTTGGCTCCCTCCCAATGCGCCGTTGTTTCCCCAGTCTCTAAATCTGAAGCTACCTTTTAAAGCCCAGGACACTTATTACACTTATCAAGCCCTCGCTTGCACTTATATGTAATTATCCATTAAGTTCTTGTGGGTAGACTTGCATCCACAGCGGCTGAGTAATTAGTTTATTGTAGCCTTTGTCTATTTAGCAACACTTGGAGCTTACAACTCACACTCCAGCTAATGTTTCACCACTTTATACGATTAGTTTTAAGACTTAAACTGCCACTGCATATTTAACAGCTTGGACAGAGTGGAACAAGTCAATCAAAAGAGAGAGACTTAGATCAAAAGCCAAAACAAAAACAAGTACTTCAATAAAGTCTCACCATCACGAGCCAGAAATAAAACGTTTGGCAGCAGCTGGAGATGGCGGGAGACACAGTTAGAGAATCGGAGCTGGAGAGAGGCAGAAAGGGAAGTAAAGTGGGCCAGTGTGTCGGGCTGCTGGAGGGGCCTCCCGCGGGACGAAGGGCGGGGACAGGACCGCCCTGTGGAGGTTCGTGCAGCACACTGACACAGTATGATCCATTCAGTGGGCCAGTGGCACGGGGAAGCCACTTGAAACCAACAAATTACATGATCCAATGTAGCTGTGAAGAAGGTAACGTCTTCCGGTCTCACTTTATCTGTCTCAAAACAAAGATTACAAGAAACATTTGAGCTTTATTTATATTTCCTATACATGTCTTTTCTTATGAGAAAAAAAGTGTACTTTCAACCAAATGTGGGAATAAGTTCATATTTTCTTGGTTATAATCTGTTTGCATTACAAGCATTTTATGAACATAATGCGGGAGCCACTGTAGCATAGGAAGCAAGCTAACAGCAGTGTCCAGCAGCTTGAAAACGGTTTTGGTTCAGCCTCTTATTAAACATTAAATTACTGTTAATACTTTCCATTGTTGCCCTTGTGCAAACTGCAGCTTACCCTCTGAGCCCCTACTGCTTGTTTCACCATGCAGATAAATAAAGAAGAATCTGATTTGTTCTAATGTGATCTTTTGAAAAAGTGACAGCACTAGTTTCCATATTGCGTTAATATAAACCTGTACTCAAATTGTAAAAGTCGAGACCTAAGTAGGCCTACCTCCAGGTCCATCACACCGTTCTACCCACAGGGCCCAGGCTTTTAGCACTAGGCAGAGGAATTGAAGCCTGTGCCCCAGAAAAAGTCCCTCAGTGAAAACAAAATGGGCTGCTATGAATCCTTGAGAGTAACATTAAAATGATTTGCTTCAGTGTTCCATCTCAATTGGCCACTTAACTGCTACTTGGTAAGAATTTGTTTTTATCAACCGTTGCTCCCAGCCAGGCGAAACTCCCCCCCCCCACAGGTCTCAACACACGGAGACCTCTCAGTGACTCATCCTACAACAACGCAGAAGTGGGTCTCTTTTGCTTTCCCTCGCTCAATTGGCTAATCAAAAATAAATCTTGCATCCTATCATTAAGGAGAGGCACATTTCCTCCTGAGTGCAGCAAATAAATTGGCTTTACCTTTCTCGGTTCTCCTCTGAAGAGCAGAGGAGGGTCAAAGTTTCACTACTCTCAGATGAGGGAAACCAATTCATGTGAGGTGGTGCTTGTCAGAGAAATAACAGTAAAAGGTCAGAAAACACTGGTACATTAACTCTGTCCGTCACTGGTTCACATACACTCCTGGCTCCACAGAGCAAAATAACTGTCAAGAGGGTTTTCTAGTGCTCTATGCAAGTTGTCCTGAATAACAGTAAACCTAATTTACTGAGTGACTGTGGAGAGAGCATTAGAGGTAGAAAACTCTTCTGTACAGCATAGGACTACTGCAGACGTAGGCGGGCCAGTTTCCATAACAACCTGAATAAAAAAAAAAGATATAAAAAACCCAAACAAGTTCAGCTAATTTATTCTTGAAGTTTGGGTGCAAGAAAGCAAGTCTGCTTATCTATTTTTGCTGTTGCATAACACATAACTGCAGCCTAAGTTGATTGTTCCTAAAGCAAAAATGGATGCTTATTGTTGTCACCAAACCTTCTCCCTGTTCTTATAACTACTCTATTCAAATGTGAGGCTGCCCGTCATTCCTATTTAGACAGTCGACAGTTCTTCCATTCATAAGTGATGTAACATCAGCTGTTTGTGAATGATGATGCATTACCAGACTATACAAACCACTGCTTTGTTTAAGGCATAACATATATAGGACAATACAAAATACTGTGATTGGCCAGTGATTCTTGGGGTTTGAGCATTGAGAAAAAAAAAACATATAAGCAATTATATTTGTGAAAGCCAGCAGCTGTGTTTGATGCTCTAAGTGTCAAAGGCTGCAAGCTTTCAATGGACCAGCTTGGAGTACTATTAATGGACTTACCGTATGTACTGCAGGGTTTCATTCAAGGGGGGATGACCAGGAGGACGGATTGTAATCTGATTTTAATCCAATAGTGATAATCCAAAAATACTTGATAATACATTACTACACTAAATGACAGGTGTCAATCCTGATAGCAAGGAAAATTTGCAAATAATTCAGTTTTACAAATAAACAGGGAAAGGATTCTGCTTAGGCACTTCAAGGCAATACTGTCATTGTGTGAAAAACAGTGCAGGCTTGGTGAAAGTTTCAAAAGTTTAAGTTGATTTAAAGGAAAACACTTTTGATAGTCTGAAAAGGGGGCAGAAAATAGACTCCAAACCATAACACACAACAGAGACAACCAGAGTCCCAGGGTTTGGTCCTTTAAATGTGAGTCAATGAAACTTTTCAAATATAGATATGTGAGAGAAAATGAACCTGAACTGAGCCGTCACATTGTGTACAAATCCTAGAGTTACTTTCTATCTGGCCTACACTAGAGTGATCTTCCAACTCTGAGCCAATGGGCAATAAGACAGCACTATCTTTTCCCAGTTGTAGTGCCAAATTTATAAAGCAGATCTTTTTCCTCGTACAAAACCAGGCCGGGACTCATTAAATATTAGATCATAAAACTGTTCTTTAACTGTGCTTCTACTGTCTCATTATACAGCAAGTGTTAAGAGCCTTTGCAGTCAGGCAGTGAGCGCTGCAGACTCAGGGGAACAAGTGATGGGTTCGAGCCCAGTGTAGTGTGACTGTACTGCATGTGATGGAGGGGGAGGAGGAACTGGATCCACATTAAAGCAGTGAGGACTACAGAGAGAGAGAGAGAGAGTGGGGGGGATAATAATAAGTAAAACTGCAGACTATAGGGTAAAAAAGAAGAGATTTGATTGGCATGTTCCTCACTTGAATATAAGTTCTGTTGCATCTCTGAGGGCAGGTTAACATAAACCATTATTACTTTTGTTATGTAAATCCCAGCAGAGTCCATCCAGAGTAATTAAAGAAACCTATGTGGGTGTGCAGTGGACTTTAATATAACATTAATTTCCCTTATATTCATTACTTACCAGTAGTTTTTCCAACCAATAACTTACTTAATGACTTGTTTGCACTTCTTACTGCCTTGACCGTATTGTATTGTTTTGTATTTGTATGGTAATGTTGTATTGTTTTGTAAGCGTACTGTTGAATGTATCATAGGTCCAAATGTATACTCACTTTATGTATTATTTATTAAATAGTTGAAACTAGCTTGTATTGGCATAATTATACTTATACTGTATGTTATGTGTGATTGCACCATCGGGAACTACCTCATATCAGGGCAAAACTCACTGACCCACCAGCCGTATTAGCAAAAGAAAGCACTCTAAAAAACAATTAAAAAGGTTGTCTCTGTCAAGAAAGTTGTTGCAGGACAATGTACTGTACCTGGCGTCTGGCCAACAAAGGAGTGTGAACAGAGTCTGCCCAGAGGCAAACAACATTTACAGGGAGAGGGAAGGCTCCAAAAGAGAGTCGGCTCCAGTCTGACAACTCTGATGAGTGGCAAAGCCAAACCAACACAACAGTACCCTCACAGCTGCTGTTCAACAACACCTTGTTGGTGTCAGTAAGGACAGTCGATCTTGGAGGAGATGAATGGATGATGTTGGTGAGGCATTGAGCAGGTTGGAGTGTCAGACAGTCAGGGCTGACTGTCTGACTGACTCACAGACTGACTGACTGACTGACTGACTGACTGACTGACTGACTGACTGACTGACTGACTGACTGACTGACTGACTGACTGACTGACTGACTGACTGACTGACTGACTGACTGGAGTGCTGTTTTAGCTCTGAAATGTGTTTACCTACTTCCACCAGGTTGGGCTGGACTCCCGCATGGAGTAGACTAGTAGTAGGAGTTGATGTTGAAGTGACTAGAGTGGGGCTGAGTCACCGGCGATTAGGCATTAATCCAAATTTAACAGCCAAGGGAATTCCCTAGCATTTGTACTTCAGCATCAGGAGTGACTGAATCAGGAGCGACCCACATTTAGACAACTGGCATGCGCAGAAAAATGTGCAGAGCTGATTTGGTTAGCCATGCAACCCTCGCAGTAGGTCCTGATGCAGTTAGTTACAATGAATTAATAGTTAGTGTTGTTACTGAAGATTTATCTGGGGCCTAGATAAAGATGTTTGGATTTAGAGTGAACTTCAGGAAGCGTACAACTTTGTATCACTGGCATATCTTGTTCATTGTTAGATTTGACTCCTTCTATTTCAAAGAAAAAACAAAGAGGACCACTGCTGCTGCTGCCGGCTGCACATCATGTTACTATAAATGCTGTCTGTGTAACAGACAGATCAGTATTCAACTTATGTAACTTTGTAAACCCTCACTCCTCTCTAGAGCAAAACCAGAACAAATTGTGATATACTTCTAGCATCTGAAGACTTATTCTTCTGTCACCTCCCTTTACTTTTCAACAGTTCTTCTTTTTCAAGGAAGATCAATATAACCATGTGTGGCATAATGCTATAAATTGAAATATAATAATCTCAAAATGTACAACAACAAAAGTCAACAATGAGGATAATATACAATTGAATTTTAAATGAGATTCCTAGCAGTATGTTGTCACATATGCGTATAGTAGAGTTGACGCCATATTTTCACCATTGCATGCTAGCCTGATTTCTATGGGCAGTAATGACAAACAACATCAAGAGTGCTTTTCCCAGAGCTAATCCCAAAGGGGAATGAACAAATCCCTTTGCATCTTGCTACCGGCATCAAAGCTGGAAAGAGTAACACTGCACATCAAAGCCTAAAGCAACTCAAAAAAATGCAATAAATAAAAATCATCAACAGCCGAAAAGCTGAGCGACTTTAAATCCCTTCGAAAAATAAATCCACCTCATTCCTTTTTACTGTTTCTGAAAAAGGAATGAGGACTGTGGCTATTATTCTATTTTTGTGTCAGCAGTCGATCCTGTGGGCATAATATGCGGCTTGCAGACTGATACAGACCAGGTCGTCTGGAGCACTGGATAGGGTTCCGAAGCACGCCCACACAGGTCCCCTAACACCCCTGATCCCTGGAGAGAAAGTAGTGCTCTTTCTCAGAAGAAGAAGATGGAACTGTCAATGTTATACAAGCCTTACTGTGCAACCAGTAGTCTCAGTAAGGGTTTGGAACAATATGCAGCAGTCTATAATGCCTATAATTCTGCAGCAAAATGACATTTTAGCAGTAGTAGCAGGAGCTGATACCACCTAAGCAGCAGGCGTAACACGGTCGCTCCATCACTGTCGCACCTTCTGTTTGTTTGCGCTCTGCTTGCCTGTCACTTGTTTTTTTTTCGGTTCCCTCTGTCTCTTCATCTCTCCCTGTCTGATCGTGGACTGGATGAGCGACTTGGATTCAAGAAGCTGTGATTGTTTTGTGAAAATTCAACGTGGCCACAGGCTGTTGTTTTTCATAATTGAGTACCGGAGCAACAATGTGACCACAAACAAGACACACAACAGACTGGCACCCTCACACCGACGGGCTGTTGCAAAATAAGCCTCATTTTCATAATAAATACAGGTCAGAGCGATCAGACCACTTACAGTAGTCCCAAAGAAGAAGCACTTTAGCGCATTATTAGAAGTTTTGAACATGTAGGAGCAGAACATACCCCCCTCCCCCCCTTAACATGTGAGAAGCCATGTCTTTTGAGCGCTCTTTCTCTGTTATCTCTTTATTCTCGTCTATTTCTAAATTTGAAGCAACATTAAAGCCTAGTCCGTGTTCCTGTATGATTGCATCATTTGGCAAGTGGTAAAGTTATTTCAAACCGAGGCTCTTTATACACGATGCAGAGGCTCAGATGGGCAGAAAATTGAAGATTTTGTTTATAGGAAGGGAATGGAAAGGGCAGATAGACGTAAAATCTAACTCATTATAGACACATCTATTTTCTGCATGTGCTTAAGGTATGAGATTTAAAGTTTTGTGATAAATGTCAGGTTAACACAGTGGATACGTTTCTTTATCCTTTAAAAGAGTGCTAATAGAGATTCAGGAATCTTGAAAGTAATTATTGTTTGTTCAGCAGCCTAGTTTGAAGCTTAAATAAACTCAACCCTTGAACATAGGATGATTTTGATGTTTAAAATTACTTTAAGTTTACTCAAATTGTATTAATGTATTCATTCATTAATAATATGATGAGTATTTCTCAGTGGATTTAAAAGCTAAAAACCAAACCCACAGTTTCATCTTGATTTCAGTAAACAGGAGGCGACAAAACAAACTTTCCCCTTTTCCCGCACACCTCTCGCCAGCGATGGCACGGTGGGATGCACTGCACTGTCACATAGTTTCCATGGTAACCTGTTGCTATGGAAACAGGCCCTGGAACAGACTCGGGGTGGAGATTTTGTTGCCGGAGAGGAAAAGGGAGGTGAGGATAGAGAGGCAGAAAAATAAATAAGAAAAAAAACTACGGGAGAGGAGAGAGAAAACTAAATGGCTATAAAGTTTAACATTACATGAAATAAAGCGGAGGAGCTCAACATACAATAATGTCGATGTCTCAACACAATCCTCTAATCCCAAGAACTTCAAGACACAATTCACTTTGAACCTCATCTTCTGACGTTCAGGGCTGGCTAGTTTATCACTGGGATATTTTGGGATGCGCGTGTATGATAGGGAACATTGGAGAAAAGGAGGGAGCAGCCTCATTGACATTCATCTCACTCGTGTGTTGGCCTTGTACAGCAAACATTACATAACCACTGTGATGGCTGATCGCTGGCACCACAGACAAACAGAGTTCACACTCTTTCTCTGCGTGTTGTACTCTTTTTATCTTTGTGTGGACCAATTACAATGTTGAACATTCAGAATAAAGCCTTTTGAATTGTGTTAATAAAGATATAAATACACAAGGGGTGAAGGTTAGTAACTGGATGAACATTTGTGTTAAGCATGTAGTCCTGGTGATTTACCTTCACGAGAAATAATAAAAATGACAGACCTTGAAAGAAAAGGAAAAGGGTGTGTGTGTGTGTGTGTGTGTGTGTGTGTGTGTGTGTGTGTGTGTGTGTGTGTGTGTGTGTGTGTGTGTGTGTGTGTGTGTGTGTGTGTGTGTGTGTGTCTGCTTGAAGTATGTTTTGATATTGGAATCAAGTGTCAAATAACTGACGCTATGAATCACCTTTTCAAGATAACAGCCAATGGTCATGTAACAAGCACACAAACTCACTTAACCACAACATTGAGCAAGAGAGGCAAGTGGTAAACAGCTTAATTTGTTTGTTACTGAAAAAATAACAAGGATGTAGCGCTGAGTGATGGAAGGTAAATCCAAGCCTGACACACTCATTTGCAGATGTCCGGATACACAAGGCAGTTTACCAGAAATTACACATAGACCAGCCTTTAGACTACATTTGATTTCCCGTAACGCCTTCTTGCTCACTCACCACCCCCTCCTCATCTCCATCTCGCTCTCTAATCTCTCCCTGGCTGAAGTTGGACTGCAGCCTGCTGGGTAAGTCTATTTAACTGCTGTCACATAGAGAGCCTTGGAGCATGTTGTGCAGCACACTCAGTGACAGACAATATGGGCAGCGACTGGCAGGGAGCACCATAGGACAGATGGATGCATACAGACACTCGCACTCAGATGCACACTTTGGGTTATTCACTCAATCTCTATGAAAAACTGCATTAGGGAGTTCCGTCAGACATTCATGGCAGCAACACAAACACAACTGTGTGGGAAATAAACAAATCTGAGAGCAAAAATGTGCGACAGGATGTGAGTTATTAACTTCAAACTACAAGGACAAAGCATGCAACCTCCCTTTGCCATTTGCAGAGAATCCTAATGCATTTACTTATGCAAAAGTATGTACATTTATGCCCCATTACCGTGGATCCGCATGCAGGGTTGGGGTTCGATTGCATTTTAGCCAATTTGAATTGAGTATTGAATATGATTCCTTGGAATCACTTATCTAACACTAAGCAACATTGACATTTATAGTTGGTAAATAGATATCATCGGTAAAGGACTATTTCTTATTTGGGACCAGTAACTTCCTAGTCTCCTCCAGTTGCTAAGCAACAAGTCCCAGCGAAATAAATAGACTGGGACCTCAGCCCCCCGTAAACTGTGATTTGTTGTTTTCACACTTCAGTTTTTGGATGAAATAAAATAGCTGTTTCAAGTCTTTATGCTAAGCTAAGTTAGCCACTTGCTGGCTGTAACTTCATATGTAAAAACACGAGGGAGGTATCAATCAAAATGTGGGAAAAATGGAAAACATACCACATAGGAACGATTGCAGTGTTGTTATTTTATCTTTTCTTAAAGTGTCTGATTTCATGTTTCAGATGCACCTTACGGATGCAATTTTCATCAGACTGGAAACATGTGATATGACAACATCCACAGACAAGCACTGACAGGCAGAGTTTCAAAAGGGAGCAAAGAGAAAGATGAGCAGTGAGAACATCAGATGGTCAAACCAAGAGGAGGCGGAATGAGGCCGATTATTCTCTTATGAATCGTCACAGTTGCTCCAGGTATTCTGTTTTCTGTGGAGGTTTGCAGCGACTTCAGTCTGAAGGAACTGAAGGAGGCCATTTGATTAACTGATTGGGAGTATTACACAAATAAACATCCCCGTGAGCAGTTTGTAGCAAACTGACATCTATCAACTTCCTATATAAGCTCATGTTGATTATCCATGTTCACATTGATGTTTGTGAAGTGATGACGGTCTGATTTGACATTTTATCTGCATCTCCAATCGATGGTGGCAACTTATCTTCATAAATGTGGAAGGAGGCCATACAGGGGATGTTATTTTATGAGGTTCAAACAAAAGTCAGCCACCTGTAAGTGGAGACACTAAAAACATGAAGTAACTTTAGAGGTAACGAGGCCTTGAAATACATTAAAGTTATTGAAAACGTGAAATGTAACACTTTAAATTCAGGAACAGTTTATTGGCAAATATAACATAAGATTTGTTGAAAGCATTTTTTAGCAGGGTTTTGTCATACATTAGGACATTTCTTAGACTTGATTTACGTATTCCTCCATCCCTTAATTCTGTTGGCACACAGCAACCACAATGACATTTTGTTTTCACATATACAATACAGTGGGTGTGAAGTGCAGCGTCTGCCAAAAAACCTGCTGACAGCTACTGGCAGCGACTGTGTGGCAAGTGTATTAGTCTCTGTCACAGCATCAAACTTCTTCCAGCATGGGAGGTGTCAGTTAAATAAATGTATAATTGTCTCTAGTCTGTCAAGAAGCAGTTAATTGACTCAAAGACCATTTTGAAGGACACTTTTTAGCACTGAAGAAATGCAAAGAACTCCTTCTACACATCTGTGTGACACTGGTGGACACAGGGTCACTTCTTCGCATGTGTGTCGAAACATTTATTTCCATCTATGTGTTTGCATGAGGTTTTTCGGTGTCCATTCAAGTATGTGGAGAACGTGTGTGTGTCTTTAGCACTAGAGGCCAGCTGTTCAGCAGTGGGATCCCTGCACATCTGGCAGCATGCACTGGCCCTGGAGTGGAGAGGGTAAACAGCATAACGCTATGATGAGAGGGATGGGAGAAAAAGAGGGAAGAGGAGGAGAAAGGATTAAAGACAAAGGGGGGTGGCAGAAGGCTTGAGAAGATGAAAAGATGATAGATTTAGCTGAATAAAATGAGATGATAATAAATGGATATACATTTTTACTTTAGACGGAACCAGCTGTATGTTGTGCGATGATCTGCTAGTAGAAGAAAAATATTTCTTACAAGTCTTCAATGTGTCTGCTGTGGGACTGGATTGCAGGCAGATAGAAGATCACAAGTAAGGGCCATCAACCCAGGCCAGCGTACTATGAAAGGTTCGGGGAAAAGAAAAGGAAAAAAAAGAGTTGACTAGAAGAGATAAAGTGTCCAAACTGCAGGCTTGATTGGTTTGCTGTGCGGAGGAAGACGGTTTTCACAGTTGGTTGGTTCCTATCTATCCAGAAACACCTCTCACACACATGCATGAACACTTGCCAAAGCACAGACACACAGTTCATTTAAAGGTAATTTAAAGATTTTAGTTTGATCCGGTCAAATCAAAGCATGTTCCCCTTCATGTTGGATGAGAGTTTTCTCTGATCTCCCATTCACACTGCCCATACCATGCACACTGCAGTCTCAAAATAGCACTCTCAAGAGTATAAGCCTTCATTTTTCACGACCCCCCCTGATCTTTTAATGTGGAATGCATGAAGTAACACATTCTCTAATGTGTCAATAGAGACACAATTAATAACAGTGATCTCAGACTAAATGAAAATCTACTAAACTGTCCTGAACTGAAATTAAAACTTTCAACAGGAGAACACAACGCATTTCAGTCAACCCAGCCTCCCTGCTTTCTGACTTTCAAAGGCATTAATGAGAGAAAAGTGTCCGTATTGATTCTGTTGCATTCTAACATTGATCGGACAGAGGCAGAGTTTGTCCCATCGTGCAGCTCACAGCAGCCAACTGAGAAACACCCAGTACCATTTATAAGAAGTATTTGTTCAACTTCCTAGCTCTAAATAAAAACGGGGTGTAAATTGACATCACTATGGCTTCCTGGGATTACACACATGTTAAAAGTATGTCTCACTGTTTCTACAACTATTTAAACAAAAAAAGAATACTGTAAATGAAACAAAACAATAGAAATGTACTTCTTTCTAACATATAATTATCCCATTGTCTAAACTTATTTGCCCCATTTCTTTCAAAGTCTATGAAACTTAAGGCAGAACGAAACCAACAGTCTACTGGACTGCATGACAACAACTTTGAGAGGCACTGTGAGTGCCAACGCTGTTGACTTTGACATCAAGAAGCATGCAAAAGGCTCTCAAATCTACAGTATGCAGTATTGCTCAATAATTAGCATCTTTGCAAAGCAGATAATGTTAACAGATTTGCTCAAGGAAAAGTTCCACATTTTGGAAAATATGTTTGTTCTTCTCTAGGGAAGACTAAGATGAGAAGATCGATGCAACATCTTTATTTTTTATTTACACACAACATCTATTGACGTCTGTCTGTCCTGGGAGAGGGATCCGTCCTCTGTTGCTCTCCCCAAGTTTTCTGCAATTATTCCCCCATTAACTGTGGGTTGGAATATGTTCCTTGTCCGATGTGAGGGTCATATTTGTATTCATATTCTTTACAAACTTTAAAGAGACAAATGTCCTTTCCTCTCCTGCATGTGGTTCTGTTTGTGTATTTGCATGTACCATATTTCAAGCTTTTGTTTCAAGCCTGTGTGACTGAACATGCAAGTAGTGGCAGTAAAAATCGACACTTAAGCATAGCTACTGAACCAAAATAAAAAAGTGACTAACCTTTAACAACATTAGCTACGCCTTTTGAGATAATAAGAGCGTCAGACAATATCCCTTTTACACCAACATATTTAGGACATGATGATGATGACGATGATAAAGGGGTACTTGAAATCATCTGACAGGGCTGTGAGGCTACAAGGGACAGACAAAAGGGTTGGAACTACTCCAGACTGACAAACGGTGATTGGTTATAAAAGGCTGGGGAATTAAAAAAATCCCAGCCTGCACAGTCACACACACACACACACACACACACACACACACACACACACACACACACACACACACACACACACACACACACACACACACCCACACACACGCACCTTGGAGATTTACGTGATCTAATAACCTTCTTCAAGGGGTGTACTCCACTCCACTTCGCTGTGGCTTACATTGATTTTCCACACATTTACTCTAACAATAGATTTAGCTTTTTCACCCTTCCAGCCCATCCTTTTCTTTGTGTCACCTGGATAAGCAGACAGTCAATTTTGAGATAAATTGCAGAGATAAACATTGAAGTCAGTAAAAAAAAAAGACAGTAAATTGTCTATAACACAACATGGCAACAATTTATTTCCAAGTGTTAGGGGTTTTTTTCAGGTTTTTCTGACCACACCTCTGCCGAGCTACACTGTTTTCTCTCCCTCATTATCCTCCCCACTTTTACTTTTCCTGTCCCTTGTCTCTAGTCTTCCTTATCCCGCTCTCCTTTATTCTTTTATTCCAATTAATGATCTTCCTCCTTTAGGCATCCGTTGTTTCCATAGGAACAGTGCTCTGTAGTCGATACCGGTCGTCTAGGCAACGGTGAACTTGGAAGGACACTGTGTGTGTGTGCGTGTGCGTGTGTGTGTGTGTGTGTGAATGCTTGAGAGAACGTTAGCTTTATATGGCCCCAATGCAGTGCCGCAGGTATGTTGTGGTCGCTTAATGTCTTTCTCTCAGACAAACTAAAAGTTGTCTTAAATTGTTTTGTTTTAAAAAAAGATTTCATTTTAAATTGTTAAGAAAATGTTGCCCTATTATTAATTAAAAACATATTCAATCAGCCTTGGCCACCATTTTCATCACTTTTCTCTTCACTTCTACAGCAGTGTGCAATTTGTTGTTGGTCTCTAAATCGCCTTCTAAGGTGTTCTCTTTGAACTTCTTCCCTCAGATTGTTGTACGTTTACAAATTCATCTTAATATATCTCTATCACTGTGCTTAATGCCTGCTCACTCTCAAACACACACCAGTAAACAGCAGGTTCTAAAGATTAAAATCTCTGTCCTGTGTACACACTTTATTGTGTGTTATGATGGATGGAAAATGTGTCTGTTTCCAACAGCAACACCGCAATCAGGGACTTAATACTAATAATACCCATACCTTGAGTGTTTGTTTAAAGTGCGTTGTTCATCACATGTGTTAATGCATGCACAGTGTGCATTAAAGCATGCAGTACCATGTATTACAGTTACTGTATGACTCATGTTAAACAGTTTTATCTGACAGCACCCCGCAGGACACGCTTTTCTGCATGCGGACAGTCTCTTAAACTTGAAGTCTTTGTGGGTGAGTGAGGGTGGGGTGGGGCAGTGTGTCTGTGAGCTTCCCTATTCACAGCTGGGAGAAACCATACCGCTGGATTAACAAAAATATTCACAGATAAAAAAAGGGAGCAGTAGGTGAAAAGTGCAGAGATTGCATTGGATTAAACTGGGACAGAGGACACGAGGGAAATGTAGAAGATGTGTACAAAAGGCAAGAGGCAATGTATTTATTGAATCTGATGACTTGCAACAAATATATCTAATGATCATCATACCACAAATACGTTTGTATATTTCTCTCAAATCTATTTTTTCCTCAATAAATTCTTAATTTACAAGAGGAAAAAGAGAACAACATTTTCACAAACCATAGTGCAATGTCATTTTCACATGCAACTATAAAGACACAATTTGATATAAAAAGTAAAGGATAAGCACTTACTATGGCTGAAAGGAATAGTTTCACAGTGCATGTTTGTGGTGTTTTGAAGATGTCAGTTTTTGTTTGTGTGTGTGGGGCAGGCTTCCCGCCAATGAGAGGGGAAAATGTTTAACCGGGCACGTGCAGAAAATCATCCCTGAGCTGTGTGAAAATCTCTGGAGGGGTGAGAAGCCTGGGCTTACTCGTCCATTCCATGATCCTCACACATACAATATAAATATACAAAGAAATCCTGCATAATGACACGTGTAAATGCAGAACTATATTTATGCATCCACACACACTCTGAAAGCTCATTCAAAAGTGCATGTAAAGACAAGATGCAAACATGAACAAGTTGCACGCAAATATTTAAATTAAAAGATGCTCTGCGAGCATACACAAACGCTAAGTGTGTTTGATCCCATCCTCACATTACACATGCGCAAACCAAAATGCAATCACCCACGCTCCCTCTCCTACACGTGTGCTCCACTGCTCTACTTTCCTCTGCCGAAGCTGCAGAGGCCGGCACACACACATACACACACACCTCGAGCACACGAAAACATATACACAACAAATGAACAGACACATAAGCATAAGAAAACACAAAAGCATGTGTTTGCACATGTGTAAGAAAGATGTGAGAGAAAAGGGGCTCACATGGCTTTGTATATAAACACAAGGAGGGATTTAAAAGATATACTTCAGCTGCAAACACTCTTTATATCTCAAGAACTTGCCAGAGAATGATCTGCTTTTTAAGTTTTCGGTGACAGCCATCTGTACATCCATGAGCACAATGCAGGAACAGATAATGGTTTGGCTTACTTTTAATGATGCTAAAGTGTCAAACCCCTGCACTTAGAACTGGGTTGCTAGAACTTACTGTCCACCAGTATGGTCATTATTTCTCAAATTTGATCATCACAAATACAATAGTATCAAATGTGTTCTTTCAGTGTTAAAGTGTGTTTCTTTATGGGCAAAATAATAAGTAAGCCACATTTACCTGTGCCACCAGCCTGCACCTTCATGGCCAAAATGAGTTAAAAAGTGCACATGTTTTCAATTACAGTATTTCCTATACGGTTTTCAAATATCACCCCATGTTTTACTTGAAACCATTTCAGTGACAGTGTGTGCACTACAAAGTTGTGACTATTATGACAGAAACTCCTAATTCAAGATTATATTGAATCTGTGTTAATATTAAGAGTTAATTTAATTTTAAGAGAAGCCTACAAACTGCTTTTCATATCTCAGACTCTTTTTAAGCCTCACCTTTAACAGACAACATTGAATGACAAACACATAGTGATATTTGAGCATCACAAGAACATGTTTTACAAACTGAAAAATATGACTGCAGCTAATTTGTGTGTGCATGACTGCTATGCCATCTATGTGTGTGTGTGTGTGTGTGTGTGTGTGTGTGTGTGTGTGTGTGTGTGTGTGTGTGTGTGTGTGTGTGTGTGTGTGTGTGTGTGTGTGTGTGTGTGTGTTAATAAGAATGTTTCCCAGGGGCCGTCCTCCCAGCAGGCATCCTAGTTTCCCGGTAATGGAGTAAGAGAGAACTCTCCAGGCAGTGCCCGGGGACAACCAATCAATGTCAACGAACGTCTTACAGTCTGCATCAAACCAGCTCGGGATGATGTCATGACAGGAGCCTCCCCCCGTCATGTGTGGGTGGTAATCTAGTGTTTTCCAATAAATGAGCCCTGTGGAGATGGGGATTCCTGATGATTGTGGGAAGGCATGATTTCCAACACCTTGCACACTTTAATTATGCTAAATGAAAATGGTATGCTTGGATAAAATGAACCTTTTGAATAAACTGAACTGATAACAAAAGTAGCAGAGCACAGAAACTCTGCATGACGCAAACATTGGCCCAAAAGTCATACTTGAGAAATGATTTCCTACATGTAGTTATAGTTATATAATATCTGTTTTTTTTAAAATATATGAATAGATTTCTCTTCCGGTGTTAGGCGTATTAAAGAGAGATGTCACTCAAACTGAATCATCATTAATCTTAGTAGTTACTTATGTTATTTTTCTTCTATGACATTTAGAAGGGTAAATAAGTTTTATGTTAACTAGGGCTGAACAATTTTGGAAAATAATCGATTTGCGATTTTTTTCCTCAATATTGCAATTGCGATTTAATATGCGAGTATTTTTTCAAGGTCCTCTTCTCATGTATTTTTCAACAAACACAAGCAATACATCAATCATGATTACAATCCTGAACCTCGTGAGGTAGCAACAGTAGCGAGGCAGGTTCTGCACAATACCTGACGTTGCGCAGCATCTTCCTTTTTAAAGGCAAAATAATTCCACACTTTGGTACCAAACTTCCAGCCGTGCACTCTTTTGACGAGCCTTAGGCCATTGTGCAACAGGTTCAAGCGCAGCGTTGACTTCTTTCCCTGCCTGCTCGGCTTCGCTCGGCTTCGCTCGGCTTCGCTCGGCTTCGCTCGGCTTCGCTCGGCTTCGCTCGGCTTCGCTCGGCTTCGCTCGGCTCCGCTTGGCTCGCTCGCAAGTCACGTGACCAGATCACGTGACCAGTCAAATCGCAGCCTTTGCGGTTGGAAAATCTCGTTTTGTCATATCGCGATATTATCGCAAATTCAATTAATCGTTCAGCCCTAATGTTAACCACACACTTTGTTTGGCGGACTTTTACCAGCAGCACAAATTAGGTCAGGACAAATGAGTCTTAATTGATCCATCAAAGCAGGCCACAATAGACAGTCATTATTTTGTAGTGCGGAGGATTTAAATTTCCTGCCACTAAACTGACACATTTGGGCCAATTACAGCCATTAAACATCAGTAACAGTGTCCGAAACATAACAACAAAATGTCATATCAGTTCTGGTCCGCAAAAAACCCAACAACTCCACAAAGTCTTACAGTTTTACTTCATCTGTTGCACACAACACACATTCTCTCACTAATTAACAGAAATTGCAGAGTCGCCAAATAGTAAACGTATATGTTAGAACGTGTATTATCCACCGTCTCTACCTTAACGACCTTGAGCAAAAAAAATCTGACACCAGGAAATGTCCTCTAGTCTGCACTTTGACCGCCTCGCCAAATCTCTAGTGAAAACGTTCCCTTTGATTGAGCCCAAGTCTTTACCTCTTAAACAGGACTACGGTTGGCAATTAAAAGTGTTAGTCTGAGATGATATCTAACGAAAGAGTCTCCATAGCAACGGCAAAAGTGATTTACAGAGCGTGCCAGGCTGTGAAATAAATTTCACACCTCAGTGCACCACGGCCGCTGGTGTGAGATTTTTTTCTGTGTGTGTATGTTAGCAAAAACAAAACAGTAATTTTAGCAAGGTTGTGTTTACAGCGAGTGTCCTTGATAGGCTCCAGTGATGGCCGTGTGAGTGCTGCATTCACTGCATGTATTCACCTGGCTATTATCAGGCTCTGAAATACGATATTTTGATGTGAAGTGGTATCAATTGTTTATTGTCACATGTATTTCTTTCTTTTTATACACTAAAAGCTCTCCTTTTTCTCTTTTCTCTTCCCTCCCCTCTCTCTTTCTTCCTCTCCTTTGCTACCTTCATGCCATCAGTCTCACGCTGGTGCTCTGCTCATTAGCTTTCTGTCAGTCCTGGTTTTGTCTCCTTTTTCCCCTTCTCTTTCGTCGTATCCTGTGCTGTTATGCAGTTTCCCTTCTTTTTCTACCTCTCCTCTTTCTCCTTCGCCCTTCAATGCCCTCTTCCTTGTGTGAATTCAGCAAAATATAATTCAGGGATGTCTTCCGTTTTTCATCATTTTTTCCTTTCCCTTCTTGCTTTTGTTTATCATGCCTCTCAATCTGCGATCATTAGGAAAGTGTGTTTTTTTAAAGCAGTGAAAGTAGGCTCTGAACCCACATTGCTGCAAAACATTAACTGGAATCGTGACTGCTGTACCCATACGAGTAAGTGAGGGAGCAAAAATAGACAAGCACGGAGAGCTATCGACTTCTCTGTGATAACACACACACACACACACCCCATGTGCACACATGAAGATGCTCAGAGTGCAGCAGAAAGAGAACATGAACACAATCACATATTACCATCTCCTCTCAGCCCTGAGCAAAGAGCAGGTGATAGAAACAAAATGAGGGTAAAACAGAGGGAGGGACGGGAGTGACAAGAAGAGATGATGTGCTGGAGCAGGCGATGACAACAGAGAAGGAACTTGAATCCTAAAGTGTAACGGCTTTCAAATAGGGCTGCTTCGTGACTTCAGCTTCACTTCCTTTGAAGGGAAGTCAAATCCTCCCATCTGTCCCCCAAACACACTCACTGATCCTCCTTTAATACTTCCTTCTGTTGGAGGAAAACACCCAGCACTCTGCCTACTACTTGAGTGAGCGTGTGATGCTATTGTCTGTCCTTTAAAAGTTGGCCCATATACAGCGGAGTATTTGCTTTTGTTTACTCCTTCAGTCAAGCTTGTCCCTGGTTAAACTCATAGCATTAAGTCAGGGTTAAAAGATCCTTTAAATACTTCCGTCTGAAAACATTTCCCAGGCCTATTCCTGTCCCAGGAATTACTGTTAGATATGGCATGCAATTTATCATGCCAATCCCTTCATTTTAAAGAAGCATGTTTTTTATCCAGTGACAAGACAGTGTTGTATTCATTGAGGTTGTCGCCATTTAAAAAACTAAGCACTTATTATGAGCTGAAACTAAAAATAAATTCTCAAATATTCATCCACTTTAAGGGTTGAACTGCAAGACAGTTACAATTGAATGTCGAAAACAAAACCAACAGCAGCGAAGGAAGGACACTGCTTAAAGTAGAGTACTAGTGTAAAATGGAATCAAACGACAATAAAGTTTGACTAATTAAGTTCAATGTAGTCGGTGCTAGCTCCTGCAATTTATGCTAAAGCGGATGACACCTATTGCTGCTCCACAATACATTTTGCTCTTGTGTTTATGCCACATGGAAAACTCACTATATGTATTTTTAAAGCCTGAAAAACTTGTTCATGAGTGACCTTCTACATAAAACGTTTGCAAAGCTGAATCGTTATGGCAATAGTTAACATAACAGTCGTTGTTTTTACAATCAATAAATAGACTGTTTCTGATCCAAAATGATGGAAGCCATTGGAATATTCACCGGAAAAGCTCCATAATATTTATACTTTATGTGTACTTTAAAAACATCAGTTCAAATGTGCATTAACATTACTTGCACTTAGTCCTCAGCCTGCTTTCATTGAAATGATTCACACATTCTGACCTTTCACACCGTTGCATTTACTGTAATTATACGTTCCATCTGTGTATTGAGCGTAAACTATACCTGTAATAACAAACTAAACTTTGAATAACAACCCATTTAGCAGGTGCTCCGAATGCGGCAGTGAGTGCATAATGAGTAATTATTTTCCATTCTGAGCTCGGGAGTCACCTACTCTAGTTTGATAGCAGCGTTCTCTTGTCTTATGGAGTCAAGGTCAAGCATGGCTAATGGCCAAAACATTGTAATTGTTACATTGACACAGTGGTGGTTAGTGCTGCAGCCAGCCGCTGAATAGCACTCGACGTCATGTAAGTCAACTGATGGGCTGTGGAGATGGAGTGGAAATGTAAAGTGCCACTATTACTGATTTCACTGTCAGAGAGGAGTCATTCAGAGATAAGCGCTTACTGTAGCAGTGCATTCAAATCATCGCAGGCATGTAAAGACTCCAGCAGCTTGAATAATACTGGCCAGAAAAGTTTTGATGTGTACATTACTGCAGACAAAGGCCAGTCTAAAAAAAACATCCTCCAACTCTTATAGAAACAAAGTATTGTACATTTCATTAGTTTCACTCTTCCAATTAATTTAAGGAAAACACAAGTGCACATGTCAATTAAGTGACAGAGTGAACTCTAAAAAGGTACCCTTTATAGCATTGAACCCCGTTGAAAGACTGCTACTTCATTACCATTCTGATGACATTATAAGGTTGGACTTTAGTATTTAGCTATGACAGGCGAAGTTTTTCATCTTTGTCTCAGTACAAACAAAAGACTACACTATGGAGAGGCTTTTTGAGCAAAAGCTCTCTGGGAACTATTGGACTACACTTGAAGGATCCCCACGCTGCTCTTTGGCCAGTTGAAGCAAAAAGGAAAGCAAACCGCACATATTCACACCTGAATTGTCAGTGATGGGTTTTCTTTCCACCAAATTGTCTTTCTGTTTAGTTTGAATGAAGTGAGTTAGAGGATGCTCGCCCTACTCGAACACATCTCCCAAAAGAAACTGGGGGCGAGATACACACACACAACCACAAACAACTTCACAAATATATTAGCAGATGTGAACTAAAAGTTCTACTAATGTGAAAATATATATTTTTTTAGAAGATAGTTGAACAAACAAAAAACATCATAGGTCAACCTTCGAAAATGGATGACCCATCCCTACAACACAACAGAGAATGAAACACAACTGCACATCCGCTCAAAATCCCAGCGTATGTTTTCCAAAACTCAATACATTTTTGCAAGGATTTCCAAACTTAGTCTCATTTTAGTTAAACATTTAAGCCTCGTCGGGATTGAACAATACCTCTGTGAGTGCTTGGTGAATGAAACAGGCGGTGTCAGGGGAAACCTCCCAAGGTGACTTCTCTTCCACCATGATGGCGTCCAGCGTGGCCTTTTCTAGGATGACATCAAAGGACGCATCAGGATGGGAGAGCTGGCGCACGTCCATCTGTTGCCAGGTCATTCCCGGGCAGCTGCTGTACCTGGAACTCATTGTACTGATGCAAACAGAGGAGTAGTCTATGTTGGTGATGGAGTGGTAACCGGCAGTGTACATGTCACCACTCATACTGCTGTTTCCACAACCTGAAGGAAAAGAAAGGAGAGAAAGGGGAATCATGTTAGGGGATAAAATAAGGCTGCAGAGAAAGATGAGCATGATAGGCGAGGAAGAATAAAAAAGAGCCAGATACTGAAACCAATATGTCTCTGATGACTCAAATCCCCAATCAGTTTTTCAGTATGAGTTTGTGATTGTGTTATCAATACAGCAACAAAATATTACTGAGGAGTCACTTCCTATCATGGTAACAAAGGCTGCTATGACGGGGACCGCCTCCTGTGATTGATCACACGCACACATGCACAATCTTTATTTGATCAAGCTTCCATTCAATCATGAGCACCAAGCAGAGATGGAAACCACACACTCCAGAGGACCATATGGACGCTTGTATAAAGTGATTTCAGGGGGGAGCAGTCTATTCTGACATGACCTCAGACTGCACAAAATCTGTCACAAGCAACAAGCTTTCAACTTGTAGACTGTCACCGGGTGACGGATGGATGAAAGCCAGGGAGTGAAATGAAAGGGGACAAAAGAAAAGTGAAGATTGCCTCTCATGTAGCGCGTCAAGATGAAAATAATCTACTGAATGCTGCATCTCACCTTTTGGATCAGATGACTCATAGATTGTGTAGATGTAAGAGGAGGAGGAGGTGTGGGTGGAGAACACATGCATAAGAAAATGGGAAAGGTGCCGTGGGAGGAGGACGTGGGGGGGACATATACACTATCTGATGCACAGAAACAGTATCAGTAAAGGTGAAGTTCATGAGTATTAGCCTTGGAGATGATCATATAATCTTGCGTTTATTAAAGTGATGATGGGGTGATAGGTTGGGCTGTGATTTCCGGCAGCACTTGGACACCTCCCCTGCAAACGTGTGGCTGTCGCTTGTTATCACCTTTATGCTTCAAACTAATTACCAGCCTCCAAATGCAGTGTGTGTGTGAACATGTGCACTATTGTAGGATCTATTCAGATCAGCAGTCTCACACACTTAGCAACACATTCAGGTGTGTGTGTATTGTGTAAAAACCTCTCATGTATGTTGTACTCTAATAATTACACGTAAATGTCTTGACAGGCATATACATACATGGATAATGGAAATCAGCATATCAAACTACGAAAACAGAAATGAAATGACTAGGAGAGAAGCAATGCCAGCTACACTCCACTGATGTGGCGTGTTTGTGACCGTGTTGGCTGTTTATACTCACACATTATGTGCCTGTGTGTGTGTGTGTCCCTTGATGGCTATCCCTGTGACGTTGGCTTCAAATATAAGGAGGAAATATGTCACAGGCAGATCATTGAATGCTTTCTTTATGGATGTCATGAAGATGACAGAATGTTTCAGGGTTGAATTACACAGGCTCAACCGGTTATTTTAGAGTTTTCTATTTTAGAACATTACTTTAGATGTGCCAAAAGCAAACAGCTTCGGAAAACCTATGTTGCATGTAGAGAGGCTAGCTGACATTGAAGAATCTTTCTGATAAAGAATCAGAGATATAATAAGAAATTATAGCATTATTCTTTATGGAAACAAGGACAATCAGTCCACAAATAATATTCAATTAATGGTTAAATTAAAAGGTCTGTGGCCTTGTTTCATGCCCAGGTTTGGTGTTCTCCAGAGTGGGTTGAATCCCTGCTGCACACCCCTCTCAAATCCCCAAGCATGCCAGACATTGTTTCCAGAGGGTTCCCCCCGCTGACACAGCTAAGTGTATGTGTGTGTGTGTGTGTGTGTGTGTGTGTGTGTGTGTTTCTTTTTCCATGCACTCGCTTCTGAAGAAGCGGTGTCACCTGACAGCTCATTCCTAGGGGTTGTCACGATAATTATAGTCGCCAAGCTGTCATCAAGGACACTAATCTTATTTTAGATTTCTGACATCAGCTGGTGCCCCCCGCAACCTCTGACCCACACACACAAACATGCTTACCAACTTTACCTATACATACACACACACACACGGGACATAACATTTTCATTGCAATATATACGTTGTATATGCTGTGCATATGACCAATAAAACCTTGAAACACACACACACACACACACACACACACACACACACACACACACACACACACACACACACACACACACACACACACACACACACACACACACACACACACACACACACACACACACACACACACACACACACACACACACACACACACACACACACACACACACACACACACACACCCACCCTAGGGAAGAAGTGGTTGATGTACTGCTATATGTAGGTCTATGTGCAGATCCTCTGGTGTATGTGTTTACGTGGCAAAGGTTTATTCAGGACACCCAACAGTCTGGAGCCTGGAGTCTGTTTTTCCTCCAGCTGGAAGCCAGGAAGCTAAAAGCTCCTGATAACGCATCCTAACTGGATTATCCAAAGCGACAGAGAGGCAGACTATAGTTAGAGGTGTCATATCACCTCGTTCTGCTGGCTGTGTGAGTGTGCATGTGATGGAAAATTTGAGTCCTGTTCCTATAACGCATCACACCTATCATAACAAATGGGCAAAAATAAATTGTGGTTCACATCCGTTTGTGATGTGTAAACAGATTGTTCATGCATTTGTTATTCATTTCTCTGGGTCCATTTATACAGGAAATTATGCGAAAACATAATTGTTTTTTAAATAGGAGTAGAAAATCAGCTGCTTCTGCAGAGAGGAATGTTGGCCAAACATGGAGGTGGTTCCTTCCTGCAGACTCGGAGATGCTAGGCCCAACAATGGTATCATGTTGCATGACTGACCTGACAAACCCTTTGATATTCAAGAAAAAAACTCACAGGAAGTGAAAGCTCAAAGTTAATCCACTGGAATAATGTGGCATTCCTTTGCTGCTCCTACACAGTCGTCTTACCAAGCACCAGAAAAAAGGGAAGAAAAAAAAAGCAGTATGTATTTTCCTAAATTATACTGTTAAATTACAATTTCCCCCCGATAAGGAAAGATTTGTCTACACTGAAAAAACGGAAAAGATAACTTTGATTAAATGCATTAAGTCAACATATTTCACATAGGTTAGTTGAAAGCAATAATATTACGTTTAAATAGGGTCAACTTAATATTATAGCTTTGAATTAAACTGATAGTTATATGCAATTTTATTTATTTAATTAAAGTCAACATTTTAGTTTTTTCGGTGTAGTTTATCAATCAATCCATGAAATACATGTCATAAGAGAAGAAACCAGACATGATTGTATTGTAAACTCATTCGATTAAAACCTGACTTTTAAAAAAGTGTGACTGTCACGGCTGATATTTATGGGTTTTCAATGAGGAAAAACCCCATCCAACACTTTGTTACAGTGAATAATCAAGCCTGGCTGCCTACGTAGGTGCTCTTATCACTCATAGCTACTCTTCAAAGATTACATACATTGTTTATATGATCTTTTTTTTCCATGTAAAATTGCTGCTCAGAATATCTACATTATTTTTGATGTGAACATTTTCCAAAACTAAACAATCACATCTTATTTTGGGATGCAACAATAGCCCCTCCTCACACCACAAATGTGAGCCAAGATTTAAGGTTCCTTTTTATTAATTTTACTAGTTAAAGTCAGGCTTCTTGACTCTTACGCAACATAAATTGTTGTAGAGCTGACCTTTGGGCGATCAGATGACCTCCGTCCACATACACAGAAACTCTCGAGAGTCCATTTATGGTCAGGAGGGGTGGTGGGTGGGGAACCCCTGCGAAAGAGCCAGCGGTATGAAATATCAAAGCTGCTATCTGTGCGGTGAGACGGCACAGCAGTGGAAACTCCATGATGTCAGAGGCATTCAGGGTACTCAGTCTTATCCGAGATCGGTGTAGACACATTAAGGATGGGGACTGGGGCCAGTGGTGATGAAAGCTGATGGTTGCATGTGCTCTAGCAACAACACAGAGGCCCACCAACCCCGCTCACAGAATGTGGGCTAGCCCGGGGTAAACTGACTCCACGGTGACTCTTCACAGGGTTCAGCTGCAAGTACTGTAAATGTCAACATATGGAAAAAAGAATAGTGAAGTGTTTGGTTTTGTGTTTGTGTGTGCATGCACATTAATCACAAGGCTACATGTAAGGGTATGTGCCTGGGGTTGTATGAATGGATGTAAGGACAAACAAACATGACTTGTATAACATATTTCAATATTTTCTATTTCACATATGTGTAGCATATCTTGGTGTGTGTGATTTTGAATGAATGGTCATGTCAGGTCATTAGGGGTCTGCACATGTGGCTGTGTTTGAGTGTGTGCACTGTGACAATGATGAGTGTAGACAGTGTCACACTGGGCCTTGTTTTAACCAATTACCTATTTCTCCCTGAGTAAAGGACCAGTGTGTTTTGATTAATCAGTAATAAGAATTATAATGACAAGCGTTTGTTGACATTGAGTCGTCTCAAATGTATGTTATTTGTATGGACTCTTAAGGCTTCTTGAAACAAAGGAGATCAAACTACATGAAATCCAACCACCAGGCAAAGGTTTATAAAGAAAACTATCTATGTTACTGCTCCAAAAGAAATCACTTGAAGGCAGGGTTTTACAGAGATGGGGGTGATGGGATGAGTTGTAGAAATATAGATAACATTTTTGACAGTCTCTCCTTAAAGGAATTCATGGTGCGGAACTTCAGCTGAGTTTCTGATTAAAAATGCACAACTTTCCAAGAGTTGTGCTGACTGGAACAGCATCACAGCTTGTCCGGCCTCACACTGAGACAGAGGAGTGAGATGATTGAAGAAGGATTGGGGGGTAGGTATAGGTGGGGAAAAAAGCATGTGGAAGATAAAACTCTGGAGGAGACAGAGGACACTAAGAGTAATACAAAATAAAGGAACAGAGGGTGTGAAAGAAAAGTAATGGAAGGGGAGAGGGAAAGCAACACAGGTCAAAATTAATTGTTAGGGAAAGAAGGATATGTCCTGTCATTGACAAAAAGCGACAGAAGAAGAAAAAAGAAAAAAGTTGACAAACTACTAAAGCAAGACAAGGGCACAATGAGAGATGAGGGAGAAGAGGAGAAGGAAAAGATACAAGACTGTCTCTATATTACATTGTGCACATACATCAACAGTTAAAGGGATATTTAAATACACACAATACTGTATATTTGAGTATGTAGCTAATCTGAACACAGTCTCACTTTCACATCTAAGCCAGATATAGATTTTTCTTTATTTCCATGTTTTATAAAGTAGTTTCAGATGCTCCAGAGGAGTTGCATCAGCACATGGGCAGATGAAATTCTCTCAAATCAAACGCTCGGCTCTTCCGGCAAGTTTTCCTTACAAGTCTCTTCTTCCCTCCTCTCACAAAAGCAACCTCAGTTACGTAACTGGGTACAAGAGATAATTAGTGACTGAATAATTAAGCGTGCGCCTGTGATGGTGTGACTGTGTGTGTGTGTGTGTGTGTGTGTGTGTGTGTGTGTGTGTGTGTGTGTGTGTGTGTGTGTGTGTGTGTGTGTGTGTGTGTGTGTGTGTGTGTGTGTGTGTGTGTGAGATGGAGGACTTTTGGAAGGACTCCATTGTATGAATTTGCCTCTCTGCTGTGGCACAGAGCCAACAGCTTCTCTCAGATCCAAAAACACCAACAGTCACCAGCAACAGGAGCTTTCTAAAGGGCAAAGAGAGGAGAGAGACATCTTTGCTATCATTTTAGCCAGAATTAAGCCTCCTACCTCCCTCTTTATGATACTATGTATGCCTCTTTACCTTCCCTACTACAACTCATACAATAGTCAAGCTTTTGCTGTACATACACATGTGCTACACAACTGTCATGTAGGCTTTTTTTTCTGTATTAGTAATGTTTTCATTTGATAATTGTTTATGTGTTTGGTTTGTGAAACACTTGAGTTAACTTGGTGTATGACAAGTGCTATATAAATTGAGTTTGATTTGATACTGTTTGGATTTAAAGCCCTACCTGTCCTCAGCGGGGTCAAACAACAGCCGAAGAAAATCTGCGCTGCAGTGCAAGTCTGGTGATTAAGAACAATGGATAGACGCTCACATGACAGCTGTGCAGCTGTCAGACATGGTGAGATGAGAGCAGTGGGGGGGTGACAGAGTGAGAGACAGAGGGACAGAGGGACAGACAGAGAGGGAGAGACACAGAGAGAGTGGGGTAGGAAGCCCAAATGATGCAATTTGATCTTTCTATGTAACTGTAGAACTACTTTCAGCTCACACAAACAGCATGAGTCAGGTGTGTCACCACAGGTCAGGTCCTTGTAAAGCATGATGTTGTGACCTGTTTTACTTCTAGATACAACAACAACAACAAAAACAAATCCTCCCTTAAAATAAAACATACTGGCACAATCCAGCTGTAACATTTATTCTGTCCGTCTTTATTTCTCACAGTTTCCATCCCAAACTCAAATGTGATCAATCAACACAACACACAACTTATCAATGGTATATTGCAGATCACATTATGACATTCTTCCTCACAATGGATGAAATTACACTACAAACATGAACACCATCCTTAGGTGTCTGGTGGTGGATGATGGTCCCTTGAATTTATATTCCACAGAGTTAGGACCTGTTGACTTTATTTGGATGATTTACTTTAACTCATTTAACGTTTAAGTCACCCAAGAGAAGCCAAATATACAAGTATTTTGGGCTTCTGCAAGACAAATTTAAATGTCAATGCGTTGTTGGTGTTGGTGTTGTTGTTGTTGTTGTAGTTGTCGTCAGTCTTTAGGTCCAAACTTAAATATTTTAAAAACCATTGGATGCATTGCTGTGAAACAGCATACAGACATTCATGGTCCCCTCAGGATAAATTAGAATAACATGGCTATGAACCCTTGTCCCTTTAATACCATACATCTCAACATAGAGACAAAGGGCTCTCTGATAATGTTATGATGTCTTTTGAGTTATGGTCACTGGTTATAATTATTTTGGATTTTTCGGTCCCCAGTTTAACATGGAAAATGGAAAATGTTTTATCCTTTTAGTTTCAATCAAAATACGGTGTCATAGTTCATCTGAAATGTACCCAGAATCTGAGAGTGAAATCCATTCAGCTGCCGATTGAATAGGTTGTTTGTTTTTTTATGTGATCTTTAGGCTTGTGGCTTTTTGCTTTTCATCAAAGAAACCAGATATTTTCTAACACAGTTGCTCATCACTTGTACTAATCACTCAGGAAAGTGTTCCAGCTACAATTAACATTATTCATTCGGAAAATGAATGGTACACTTTGCAACTCTACGCCCTGTATGGGAGCATCTGCATTCAATATTCTTCTCCATTCATTTATTCAGGTTTTTGCTTTAATTTGTCCCATATGGCTTAATTAGTCTTTTTCAACAGTCTGGCTGAGCGCCAAACCTCCGGCACATTAGCACGGTAAGTGACACCTTTCCCTGTTCCGCCGCGTCGTCTGGAAAATCACCAACACCTTGCTTATCCTACCACAGCAGTCACAAGAGCACAGTATGTTAACTTTATGAAACACCTGGCAGGATTCACATTAAAAAATTAAAACCATATTTCAGCAATAACATATCTCTCAGTTTTTTTCAATTAACTGGAGAGTGCTGTTTTATCACTGCAGTGGAAATGCTTCTATTGTCACAGCCTTCATCAGGTCACACTAGCTACGGGAATAACAGGGAACACGAGAGGCTGTTTGCGTGCACCGTAGTGTTAACAGCTGTGTCTGTCAACAGCTTTCTCTTCTCACTCCCCTTGACGTTCATTAAAGCCACGCTGAGTCAGTCGCAGAGGCACCAATATTTATTTTTCCGTCAGCCTACTCTAGCAAGAAATTATGTGTGTGTGTGTGTGTGTGTGTGTGTGTGTGTGTCTCGCATACTGTTTGTTCTCTTCTTGTTTTAATCCGTCATGTTGCAGCAGAGAGGAAAGTTATGATTCAGCAAGAAAGTGTGTGTGTGTATTTGGGTTTACAGGAATCATTTCTCTGTTCCCTTTAATCTGCGACAAATCCACCTCACCTACTGTGACGCACACACGCACGCACGCACGCACGCACGCACACACACACACACACACACACACACACACACACACACACACACACACACACACACACACACACACACACACACACACACACACACACACACACACACACACACACACACACACACACACACACACACACACACACACACACACACACACACACACACACACACACACACACACACACACAGCAGAGAAAGAATACTTTATGAGGCTATAACCCTCTGAGACCCACATGAGGACATTTCCAATTTAGTATGTTTGTTTTTTGCCTTCTAAATCATCATTTTTTAAAGTATAATCAAGTTTTAGACATCCCAGAAATCAGCAGAACCTCAGGTAATGTTAAATGTCACTCATTAAAGACTTCTATAGACTATAATAGGCGAAATGTGCCCATAAAACAAAAACAATCTAAAAACACACCTTGAACTTATTTCATAAAAACAGAACTGCTAACCATAATATTGAAAGAAACATTCAACACAGAAAGTTGCCCACATGTGTTGGGATTGTGCCAGAAGTGATAAGGACCTTCTAACTTCTTCTGTTTGTGAGTTAGGCCCATTTTCACGAACAGTGTTTTTTCGCCAGGAATTGTCGTCTAAACATGATGTATATCACGGTACTTCCTGTCCACAGTCACTCACAGGGGCACCTGGCATGCTTTGAACCAGAATGGGGTATTCATGGGAGTATTGAGTCTCACAGCACACATTTCCCTGTGGAGAATGTAGCTGCTTTAACAGACACTCCGATTGGCTGTGAAGGCATCCAATGAGATTGTCCGATTCAGAAACGTGACTCCTGCACTCTATACGGCACCAACAGAGATGGTCGATGAGAATATAGCGATAAAACACACAAAAGGATAAGCAAAGCGCCAGGAAAAAAGGTGAAACTATCCCCATTTTTCAAACTCCGTTTTACCAACGCAATGACTCACAATGACACACTTGATATCGTTGTTTAGCGCTGTTTCTCTGTAGTTTAAGAGGGAAAAACCGGCATGTCTCTAGCTCAAACTGCTGAGAAGTTATGACGATCTGAAGACGACATGATGTTTGGTAGCGTATACGCTCCCGGGGGTCTCAAAGATAAGTTCTTTGTTCGAACTGCAAACAATGAGGATTCAGAGAGGAGCTAACAAAGATTCCTCAGAGATGTTATGATAAGTTAGCAAAAGTTAGATTTAACGGCATCATTCACATTTTTTCATTTCAGCCTCTTATTTCACTGTGAGATTGAATGTAAATGAGGCCAAAACTAAGATAAATCTCAGAGTTCCAGTGAGTGCAATGTTAGTGGATATTCTGACACATGCTGGGCACAAGAACACAAATACACAAATGGATACACACGTTTAGCCACACACACTCACATGATTGTGTAGAGGAGGAAGAGAGGGTATAACAGCAGTACAGGCTTTTTCAATTAGCCACCTACCAAGACCACGTCTGTGACAAAATGAAATGGCCGAGAAAGCACAGGTATTCTCAGGTTTTTAAAAACACACACACATACACACACTCACTAGCAGCAGTCCTTTCCTGGCCCTCACAAACCACACACACACACACACACACAAGCTCAAACTTGACGGGTTAATTTTCTGCCTGGTTGGCAGGTGAGTTTGTCAGTTCAAGGTGCCTGCGTCTGTATGTAAATGGCTCTCTTGCCTGACCTTGCTGTGATTATGCATATGGATCGGGTTTTTCAGATGAGAGCCGGCGCTGTGTGAGAGCTTTATGGCTGACCAAGCATATTGATCCCTGCAGGAGGAAATAGCATGTCTCTCTGCAGTGTCATTGTGTCAGAGTCTAATCTAAGTCGGAGGTCTGAATCAGCCGTGCTGATAGAAATTCTGGGCCCCATGACAAAAGCTCACTCTGGGCCCTAAAACACTCCGAGCTCCCTAACTCAGTCAGTGTCATTTATGGTGTTTGCACAGGCTGATATTTTAAAGGCCAAACAACTAATCGAGAAAATATATTGGCAGACTAATCGACAATGAACAATCATTCGTTGCAGCCTTGAATTTAAATGTGGCTTTTAGCGAAATGTCCTTTCAGACAAGGGTCACACTATGGAGGTCTGAAGGTGCTGGGACCTTCACACGGACACCTAACTTCCAACAAGAGCATACTAATATTAAGCTGTGGAAAGCATTTTATGTTTAACTGCTGACTCCATTAAACACCATCCTTCTTGTTTATATAGTGTAGCAGTTCATAAACTAAGTCGTTAAGTGACACCCATTAACATCTGTTCCAGCTAGCTAAATGGCTAAATCTGCTGTCTGCCTCTAATGGTGCAGGTGTTAACAAATATATGATACAACAGAGAAACCCGTAAGAAAGACTGACTCTTGTAGCACCTCAGAACACAATGATAGCAGACCCTATAACATTACATTTTTTAGATGTATAGGTCCTCTCAAAGACTTTCTGGCTGTACTACCAACAGGTGATCACAGAAAATGACTGTACTTTGTACCAACACGTTAATGTGGCGTGCCGTCTGCTTACAGGCCACCGGTGAGCAGCTGACAGCAGTGAAGACGCTAATGAAGAGTGAGTCAGCCTCAGAGACAGGCTGCTGGATGAAGATGATGATTAATGCTGCATGCTTCATCCCCTCCTCTGGTGTGCTGCTACATGCAATATGCCAAAGCCTCATCTTTATTCTTCACTGCTTCCTGACTGACAGACACACACACACACACACACACACACACACACACACACACACACACACACACACACACACACACACACACACACACACACACACACACACACACACACACACACACACACACACACACACACACACACACACACACACACACACACACACACGTTCCAGCTGCTTGTCTGATACTTCATATGGAAACTGCTATTTTCAATGAATCATTTCTGTCTTCATTAAGTCAATTGCATAAGCACACAAGAGTGTGAGTAAAGAAAGGTCTCACGGCAAGCATCTGCTGCCTGCCTGGACCAAACTGGAAAACATGAGATACACACACCAGAACACACACGATAAGTCTGTTCTCGCTGAATCATGAACACTTCCTGTATGGCAGGAGCTGGGTGTTCTTGGTCCATGAGAAAGGCAAGAAACAAGAAGAGGAGGAGGTGAGAAGGAGGACATGTGGATAAATCAGACTTTGTGTGTGTGTGTGTGTGTGTGTGTGTGTGTGTGTGTGTGTGTGTGTGTGTGTGTGTGTGTGAACAGAATACAAATCTCCAACTTCTTTAAACATTGATAAATAGTAATTGTTGATGCAAGACAGTCACACTTTTTTTCTGGTTTATATCAAATTTAAAATAAATATATATATATATATATATATATATATATATATATATATATATTCCTTTTTGGTCTGACAAAAAAAGCCTCCTATGAGCATGCTTCCCTATTTTTTGAAATTTTATAGACCAAATCGATTCATATGGGAAATAATTGGCAGATTCATTGTTAATAAAAACAAATGTTATAGATTCAGCCTTTATTTAAAAAAACATCCAAATCCAGCTGTCTGTGACCTGAAGACTGGTGCTCCCTGCAGCTGCTCATGTAAGACCAACACTGTGATGTCACTCACTCAGATAAGAGGAAGTACAAATATGGTCATGGCAACAGGAACTGCAAGGAAAGCGGTGGAAGGGGACTGTAGTAATATGCAGTGCGTGCTCCGAGGCTACCTGCAGTGTGAAAAGGGCTGCTGAAACCCTCTCTAGGCTGCAGGGGATTGAGAGAGAGGTATGAATGACTCTCAATTTGGTTGAAATGGGGGGGCAAGAAATGTGAATGGCTGGGAGCATGAATGAGGATAATAGCGTTGGAATTTTGTGGGTGGGGTATGAAGTGAAAGGGAAGAGATGCAGAAGAAGGGCAGGCTGAGATAGGGGAATGTGAAAAGGAATAATTGGCAAGTGCGATGATAAAGAGGAGAGCGGAGAAGCTGGAAGTGAACGGGTGGTATGACGTATTTAGAGACTTCTCCAACTCTCTTCTCTCTGCTGTGTTTTCTCTATTAAGCATCTCTGCTGCAGCATGGACTCCAACTGCATACTTGATGAGAAAGAGTCCCAAATCTACACACACACACACACACACACACACACACACACACACACACACACACACACACACACACACACACACACACACACACACACACACACACACACACACACACACACACACACACACGGCACCAATCCGGAACTCGTTGATACCAATGCATGTCTTTCTCACACACACACTCACACCAGGTCACAAGAGTGGGTCCACTGTTATATTTCACCTCTGTTTTTCAGCAATGAAAATGTGTTTAGGGGAGATGCATTACAGTAGAGCAACGCAATAAAACAACCAAAAAGAAAGAAGATTGTCACTTCAATGTTGCTTTGTCGCACACACACACACACACACACACACACACACACACACACACACAGCTGTCCTGACGCAGACGATAATGTTTAGTTACCGAGCCACAGCACAGACGGTTTGAGACCTGCATGTATAGCATCATACACCACCTATAGGCGAGAAAGATTAACAGCTTCATGAACACAGCTGCTGTTATTTAGCTGCTTATAAACCATCATAAACTAGTTGGTCCCTATACTAAAAATGTTCATTGTGCCAAAATTGCTCAATCTTTTACCCCAAGATTTCTGCTATTGGGATGTTCTCATAACATGGCTGAAATGTTCCATTGTTGGCCACAGTTCTAGTTTACTGTAACTGGTGCTTTGGCACGGAGTGATTGATACCAAAACGTAATAGCAAAGATACTAACTAGCACTACTAAGAAATATATTCATTTTCCTAAAACATTACACACCGTTGCCACACGACAGTTATCTGTGAACTTGTAGCTGATAATAAGTCAGTCTGTCAACAATGGCGGTGCTAACTTGCTGATGTTTGGCAGGTAAAACCGTCCTCACAATCCACCATGTGGATCATCTGACTGACTGAGTCATCAATCAAGACATTAAAATGTTTCTTCTTTTTGCATCAAATACTTTTCACCAAATTAAAAAGACCCACCCTGAAAACGATGCAAAAAAATTCAAGCAACATTTCTAATTACTTTGTAAACTTTTTTTATAATAACCAGTTATTGTAAAAAATAAAAACAGCCACTCCCCTCATGACCCTACCCACCCCCAAGAAACACAAACCATATAACACATACGCATGTGCATGAGCAAAACTACACACACACGCACACAATGATAACACTAGTAGCAGATTAAAGTCAGTATTAGTGGAACCACAGCTGAACAGCCTTGACACACAATTTTCTCTCTGCAAACAAGCAGTCATTCATAAATATGTGTGCAGACTCGCCACAACCAACGGCTGTCCAGGAGGCAATTGCAAAATCAGATCCAAACAGTTAAGTGGGTGATAAGTGAATGACTTCATGCAGCTGCGTCCATTGAATTATGCCACTTCTACATCAATAATAGTCTCTAATAACTCTCCTGGCCTCTGTGAATCTGTCTCGTCAAGTAATGGACAGGATGATAAAAACAATATTTTTTGATATATATACATAAACCACTTAAGTTTAGTCATAAGAGGTACTTGTTTCACCCCAAACCAGTAAATAGGAAGTGATTCATCAGTCCTGCTGATTTTCAGTTGCCTCATTATCACATAAACCTGGCACTTTAAGAGCTGTTGTATCTGTTAGGTAGCTTACAAGAAATTGTACTGATATGTTCGTCCTCTGGGAAATAAATGAAATCCCCTAGTGAGCCCTGATTGGTCTGTTGTTTCTTTCACAGAGGGAATCTGTCATCACAACACAAGACCTATTTGAAAGTCAAATCCTAGATGCTGGTGGTCCGGAAGCAGCTGGAAACATGAAAAATTACGGATGTTTCTAAATAGCACTTAAAAAATGATGCTTGGAAAGTGCTCGAAGATGCCGATTCTGGAGGCTGATAAGTGCCATTAACCATTATCCTTTAATCATTGCTTTACAGGAACAACATCTACGTCTTCCAGAGCATCTCCTCTCTCTTTTTTGTTTTATTTGTGTGTAGTCATACAACCAGATCACAAAATTATCTGGAAACAAATTGTGTCTCCCTGTCAATCAAACCAGCCCTCAACCACATTCAGCGATTGCTTGGAAATGCATTCTGAACAAGATTAAGACCTTTAAAAAAGGGAAGGGGTTGAAGGCAGCGACGAGCGGAGGCAGTTCAGGAAGATGGGAAAAATCAAATGCTTGGGCGAGGGTGAAGTCTGCTGCCAAAAAGTAGTTACATCATCGTAGGTCAGCACAGCAAAGTGTAATCATGATAGAGAAGAGATGATGAAGGGATGAGAGAGGGAGGAGGAAAGAGAGGAAGAAGAGGATGACAGACCAGATGTCAGCTCCTGGAGATGAAAATGAGCTAGACTGGATGTAGACGCTGTATGTAGACGTAAAAACAAGCCTAATTGCGGGGGAGTCTGGAGCCCTATTTGTAAGAAGTGGGATCAAAAGAATTGAATCTCAGATCATAGACATAGAAACATGCAGATCGATTCATGCAAAAATTACTCAGATTACGCTGTTTCAAGCATCAATAACTCTGATGCTTCTCAGCATAGCACCAGGGTATCTTCTTCCCCTCCACCCCCTCTTTTCCCTCCAACTCTCTCTAATGTACATTATGTTATCTGAGCTACAGATCCCAGAGGAGAAGAGGTTGCCCGGGATGAAAAGCTAAAAGTCTGTGTGCCAAAGGTAAAGACAATAAAGACAGATACATGTTGTCAGGCGCAGAACCAGAGCAGAACACAGGGCATGCACGGAGAGAGGTGAGGTAAGAGAGCAGTTACCAAGAGTCGTGAGGAGCATCTTAAATAAAAATATAAAATGAGGCAGCAGCAGGGATCGAAAAGGAGAAACATACAGAGTCAAAGGACAGAATGAAACAACAGTTTAAGGAAGAAGACCTCGGAGTGAGCAGAGGTGTTGGAAAATATTTTACTAACACTTGGTGAATACAATTATTCAAAGAAGACACTTAGGATGGGAGAAATAATGAGAGGGGGGTAAGGATAATGAGGGGATTGAGGAAAATGAAACATAAAAAAACAGATGACATGGTGGATGTGTTAATGCATTTAAAATGTAAATGTGCACCGTATAAAACCAAAGAGACCCCTCTCATCATACAGTCCAGGGCTGAGCACTTTCACCCAGCTTTATAAGAGGCATAGTCTACTGTGAAGGGAACAGCTTTTACCGCAAAGCACAGCACAGCAGGAAATGGGACCTGGGCTCTCTGAACTAAGAGCCATGTTTTGTTACAGGGACTGTGGAAAGCTGTTCAGCTGGGAAACAAGTGTGGATATCTAGACAGTGTGTGGTGTGGACACACAGTACTGAAAAAGAATGAGACATCATGCGTCGTAACACAGCAGCCGTAGCCTACTTTGGGTTTATGCAGCCGGCAACATAATTTAAATGTGTGTATTCTGTGTGTGTGTGTGTGTGTGTGTGTGTGTGTGTGTGTGTGTGTGTGTGTGTGTGTGTGTGTGTGTGTGTGTGTGTGTGTGTGTGTGTGTGTGTGTGTGTGTGTGTGTGTGGATTTAATCTGCATGGGAACACGGGGTCTGGAGAGACTCCCAGTAGTGGGATTTGGGAAAATCTGCAGCTCAACTCTCAATCTTTCTTCTTTCCCTCCTGTCCTATTTTTCACTTCTTTTCATGAAACACAATCACAGGTTCAATGACTGTTCACTAAAAAAATGATCCTGTATGCCACCAGAGTTAAGGGGAACTTTAGCATCTATGTCCTGGTCTTTATTGTGTTTGGTCAAATGAACTCTTCAGCAACGTAAGTCAGTCATACCTCAGGAAAGGTAATGATGAACATGCAGCTTTAGGCTACATGTATGTAGCAATCAGAAATATAAAAAGACCCCGTTTAATAGCTTATTATTTTAAATGGGTTGGCAGGAAACATCGGAAGTGCAGCAACTCATAATACTTGCTTAATAAGCTAACTAGCTATAGTGGATCAAATCTGCTAGCAACAGTTGCCAATTCACAATTTTAAAGATGACCAGTGAGCATAGCAGTTTTAATTACATTTTTTAAATAGAATTACTGAAATAAATTCACAATATTCTAGCTCATAAAGATGCACCTGTTCCATTTGTATTGCTGCTTGGATCCCATCAGGACTACAGTGATAGGAAACAAAGAGCAAATTCATGAGTGAAAGTAAACAGTTACTTACTACTGCCACTGTTTTCATTGTAAACCGCATATGTGCAATGCCAGCGGGGTGGGCTGACAGTCATAGCAACAGTAACTAAGGCGGATGGAGCTTAACGAGTGGTCACTTGCATGCCGATGCTTTACAGAGTCCTTCACCTCTCAGTGGGATCAGCAAGATGCTCACACAGCACACAGCATACGATATAGCCCTGGTGGATGGAGGCTCTCCCACTCATTAGCCTCACACAGAGAAGCTACCCCACCAGTCCCCACAGACGAGTTAATGCATCACAATGTGTTGGCAAATAAATATGGTCTTGGGGAGCTGGTAGCCATGGCAACAGGCAGAGAAACTGACTGCAATGGTGCTTTGGGTTTGTCTCTCGTTACTCTCACAGACTCACATTATTTTGTACTGTAGGGATCAAAGGGATGGTGTTTAAAAGTGTTGCATTTAACAGAAAACTGGATTCAAACCTCATGGGTTCGTCTCACTTGACTACCCATAGCTTTTTTTTTTTTACTATCTATTACTCTTTCTCTTTCTTCATTAGTGTGTTGAAGGATGGCAGGGGGTATGCAAGGCCCCTGTTCTCAGGTTAAGTGAACAGAGCATTACAAACCATGGCAGACCATCTGCTCTCTGATTCCCTGTACAGGCTAATATAGGCCAAGCAAACACAGTTGTTTGCTATGCTCTAATGGCGCTAGCTAATCCTAGCACCACTGGACGAGATAATCCTCCATCCGAACATAAGACTTCCCCTCAGAATACCTTTTCACTCATCCATGCATCACTATCCCTAATTATCACCTTCCTTAAATTCGGCCACAGTAAACAACGTTACTTCGTCTTATTGTCAGTAGAGATCACAACAGCTTCTTCTTGCTCCTACAGCTAACACTTTTGAGAGACAGCTGGAACTAAATGGCACATAAAATTGAGGGTCCAATGAAATGTGATCATGACAAGCAGTGGAGCCTGTGGGCATCGTTCCCTGACTCCATCGATTATTATGGCCGCTCTAAAACGTGAAATGTCAATACATCTAGCTCCAGTTACTAACTTTTGTTTATGTGTTGTCTGTCTCTCTCGGGTATCTTATTACGAAGGCGAGTCATAAAGAAACGTTTACATTTCATTGGAGTGTGATTAATCAGTGTATAGTAACAAAACGAACGTGATTTCCAAAGCCTGAACGGACATATTTAAACAACCTCTTGCTTTGCTCAACGTACAACTTTTTTTTCTTCCAATTTGGGATCAATAAAGTACCTCTAATATTCACATTGAAGAGACCAGGAGTAGTGAGTTTTAAGAAATGTTGCTGGAAAAATTACTTCAAAATGTTGTTTCATGTTGCAGATACATTTTCTGTCAATTGGTTAATCTCTTGTTTATTTCTTTAACTATGTACTCCTAGAGTCTTTGTTCTGTAAGATTAATTACAACCCTGTTTATACATTAGAAACATAAACCAAATAGGAATGAGCAATTATGATTATTGTACAATTTTAAATATACTGATATTTTTAAACAAACACCTCGAAATAACGTGAAAAGAAATAGTTCATATTTTATACTTTCTGATAAAAATAATGGTTTGTTCCTGGCACCGTGCACCCGGCAGCGCAGAGAGCAGAGGAGGTCCAGGCCGTCACAGTCAGTGATGTGCGATGATGAAACTGAAGGGACAGGTGGCTCTCAGCAAGCCAGAGTCAGCACTGAGTGGTTTCCACTATTAATCAATTCAATCTCTCTCACACACATACCTCATCTACGACCTCCCGTACTCTTTAACTCGTCTCGCTGAAAGGCTTCATTTTCTTTCTGGTCAGTTCATCCAACCACTGATACCCACGGTAATATATACAGACAAGGCATAGAAGAAGTACTGACAGCAATTGTCCTCGATAGAAAAGCATCAGAGGGATCTGTATTAGTTTCATTTGTACTTGTTCATGAACTCTTGTCCAGCATGGACTAAGGTCACATTTCAGTTCACTGCTGCATACATTGAGCTGTCTATTCTGCTAATAATAAGAGCTCAAGTATTACATAAGGACTGATGTAAAATCATAACCTGGTCATTTTTACTGGAATTCGTTCTTTTATATATTGGTTAATAATATCTATTCAGTCTTTTAACCTACGTACATGCTGCTTTTGATGAGGGCTACATTATTGATTTTTGTATGGATTCTGATGTCAACTTGCGGGATAAAAATAATGCAATAGCCATATTGCACTCAGAGATTATTTTAGTGAGTTTAAAGTACGCTAGAAAACTGCCTTATGAAATGTAGATATGATTTTTTGAGGCTGAAACTGAGCACACCTCCTAATATCTGTCGTAACAAGTTATATTGTTATCTTGATACTCAACACGTTTTCGTATATTATCCTCATGTCATGCAACCCTATTTCCCATAACCTTGTTGTATTTTCACTGTGCAAACTGATCAACAAGTTATGAGTCCTGTAATAACTACAGGGGTAATATAACAGTTTCACCAACAGAGAAAACGGCAGGATATCAAAAACAGTGGCAAGTACCCGACACAGCACAATCATCATCAATCAAGGTTCAGGAGACTATACACGACCTCTGTTAATACAACCAGGTCTGATCTATAATGTATATTTAACCTTTGCCATGCCTGACACTCGTTTGTGAAATCAAATATGTCCATTACATCAGGTCAAGTCATCAGACAGGGCCAGGCTTGCATCAGTATTTCAGAGTAATACAAACTGTTCATGACATTTATACGGAAGTTAGTCAAGGACTGGACGCTTTTGATTTAGCAGGTCCTTTCTGACCCTCCACATCACTATGGAGATGGTAGGATGAATGTTCAGATGTGTACTAGTGTATTAACATACGTTATCTTGCAGCCAGGCAATTATGATTTCTACCTTAATGCAATATCATCCAGCGTTATCTGAATAAGCAGGGGACCTCTGTTTCCAGTGATCAAACTCCCATCAACAAATGACAACACCGCAGAGGAGGCAGACATGAAAACACATCTAAAACAAAGTAGAGAAACAAAGTGAGGACCGCCTCAAAGGATCAACAAAGTCAGGAACAAACTGAGTCGAACAGAAGAAAACACAGCTATTAAACATGAAAAAGTGTTGCTTGCAACACTGTACAGCTTGACACTTGTCAACCACCTGAAAAAGCAACACATTTTACAATATGAAGAGCTGTGAAGGTCACCCAAAAATGCCAGGAAATAGCAGCTGTCAACCCACACAAACATCAGAGAAATTGGAACCTTTAAAAGTGAATCACAACCACCGACATATTCTCCAAGAACAGTTAAGGAAGTTTATTCAAAACTTCTTTCCCTCAAAATGCTAAAAGGAAACCAAAGTGGAGGAACCTTCTCTTTTTATCTAGAATCGCCTATCCCTCGTGTCTGCAGCTGTATGTCTTGCAGACACGAGGGAGAGTACAAAGGCAAAGGAAGAGAGTTACATAAGAATATCACGACCAAACCAACTAACTCTGTGATGCAGATGTGAAAGATATAGAGGGAAAAAGGAGAGGCAGACAGACAAATGAAACAAAGATGAAGACTGGCACCGAGTTTCACAACCAGTGATAAGACAGACAGGGAATTTGCAACCGACAAATAGAGGCTCAGGCAGTAAATCTGGCAGGTAAAAGACCAAAAGAAAAACGTGGCACCACACTAGTAGTTAGGGTAAATAGCCAAGCACATAGGAAGTAGTGACAGACTGACAGACAGACAGACAGACAGACAGACAGACAATGCAGAGGTGGATGAGCAGGTCTGTTTACCAGTGCCTGCAGCATCACATGCAGCATTATGTAAGAGTGCTGGGGACCGCCTCACACAAAGACGGCGCGCTACCAAAAAGCCAATTGGACACACACACAGAAAAAGGAAAAAGAGCCTGGTGTATTAAGCGACTTAGCAGCAGTAATGGTCTTACAGGAGTGGATGACGAGGGGATTTGGAGACATATGTGGAAGATATTGCAGTACAAGGTTCTGGTAAAAGATAACTGACGAGGTAGGATGAAGGAGAAAGATGACAAAGCAGCATTATCATATACATTGTGTGGTAGCTTACACTTCAAATCAATCTCCAAATGTACTAATTCTGAGGGAGGGGTTGACCCCGCACTTGGCTTCACACTGGTATAACATAGTATATATTAACAATATCCGTGTATTTCCTGCTATGTGATATCAAAATGCAATGAATGCCAATACCAGATTACACATTAAACATGCAGCGAGTGGTTATTTTGGCCGACGAAACACGCTGTAATCACCTTCTAAAAAGACATAATGAACGGTTGTAGGCAAACAGCTGCTTATTTACACATCAAGCAGATACTAAGTGACACTTGATGAATGTGAGACCAGTTTTCCCTCAATATGTTTTGTTCTCCACCAAACCCTTATTAAAATATCTGCCTTTTCTAGCAGCTGAATGCTCCCCAAAGGGCTAACTTTGTCTGTTATTGTTAGGAAGGTACCACTGCCAGAGACGTATCGATATGTCTCTGGCAGTGGACTGAAAGCACTCCCTACAGCAGCTCTGAGTTTGCTTCTGTATATCCTCAATCTATTAAAGAGTTATTAAAACAAATATATAACGAAACTGATAATCTTGTGAAGGAAAACACACACATACACACAGGTGACTGAAGTGTACAGTTTTCCGTTGCCACGGCAGGCTTGTAGCAACAGTGCATCACTGCAGAGTGCTAAATGCATTTGGGAGAACAATGACGCACTCACAGTGCCATTACCAGCTTGACAGGGCTTTCCCTGCTCACAGCTACGTGATGATAGGGTAATGACGCCATTCAGAATCTGAACACAGTGCCTTGCTGTCTCTATGAACTATATCAAGCGCTCCCAATTCAACAACCTTTAGGTAATGGCGCAGTATCTCTACAGTGTGTGTGTGTGTGTGTGTGTGTGTGTGTGTTTGTGTGTGTGTCTGTCTGTGTGTCTGTCTGTCTGTCTGTGTGTGTTTCTTACACATGTCCATTTTCAAAACAGTCAAGCTGACTGCAACAATTACGTATCCTGACAGTCTTGACCTGTTGTCTACAGAAATGAGTAAAGGCTTAAGCAGGACCAATGTCCCTTTATCAAACACATCTTGTCAGTATAGTTTATTCTTTCATTGTTTAGTCATATATGATAAGCACAATGACATCAGGTATTTCTCTAAAAGCTTATGAGTCTTTATGCTGAGTCCTAGATGTTTTTTTTACATGGTGTAAGCCAACATCAGGTGTACAAGGTCACAGAGAAGTGACTTTTTGTGCTACGACATATGGTGATTGTCAAAGAAACGGAAGCTTGTCTCTTTGTATTCATGAAAAAAAGAGCAGAGCGACTGAATACACAGATGACTGCTCTTTGAGGTCGACATAATGCCTTTGTGAGAAATGCACAGCGAGTT